>NC_133129.1:120466067-120694752 GCF_048418815.1 Hemitrygon akajei
ATAATCACCCAAACCCCTCCCCACACAAAATAGAACTGTCTCCGTATAATCACCCAAACCCCTCACCACACAAAATAGAACTGTCTCCAATTCATCACCCAAACCCCCCACACACAAAATAGAACTGTCTCCCTATAATCACCCAAACCCCCTCCCCACAGAAAATAGAACTGTCTCCCTATCATCACTCAAACCACACCCCACACAAAATAGAACTGTCTACCTATAATCACCCAAACCCCTCCCCACACAAAATAGAACTGTCTCCCTATAATCACCCAAACCCCCTCCCCACACAAAATAGAACTGTCTCCCTATAATCACCCAATCCCCTCCCCAGACAAAATAGAACAGTCTCCCTATAATCACCCAAACCCCTCCCCACACAAAATAGAACTGTCTCCCTATAATCACCCAAAACCCCTCCCCACACAAAATAGAACTGTCTCCCTATAATCACCCAATCCCCTCCCCAGACAAAATAGAACAGTCTCCCTATAATCACCCAAACCCCTCCCCACACAAAATAGAACTGTCTCCGTATAATCACCCAAACCCCTCACCACACAAAATAGAACTATCTCCAATTCATCACCCAAACCCCTCCCCACACAAAATAGAACTGTCTCCAATTCATCACCCAAACCCCCCCCACACAAAATAGAACTGTCTCCCTATAATCACCCAAACCCCCTCCCCACACAAAATAGAACTGTCTCCCACTCATCACCCATACCCCCTCCCCACACAAAATAGAACTGTCTCCCTATAATCACCCAAACCCCTCCCCACACAAAATAGAACTGTCTCCCTATAATCACCCAAACCCCTCCCCACACAAAATAGAACTGTCTCCCACTCATCACCCAAACCCCTCCCCACACAAAATAGAACTGTCTCCCTATAATCACCCAAACCCCTCCCCACACAAAATAGAACTGTCTCCCACTCATCACCCAAACCCCTCCCCACACAAAATAGAACTGTCTCCCACTCATCACCCAAACCCCTCCCCACACAAAATAGAACTGTCTCCCTATAATCACCCAAACCCCTCCCCACACAAAATAGAACTGTCTCCCTATAATCACCCAAACCCCCTCCCCACACAAAATAGAACTGTCTCCCTATCATCGCCCAAACCCCTCCCCACACAAAATAGAACCGTCTCCCTATAATCACCCAAACCACTCCCCACACAAAATAGAACTGTCTCCCTATAATCACCCAAACCCCCTCCCCACACAAAATAGAACTGTCTCCCTATCATCGCCCAAACCCTTCCTCACACAAAATAGAACTGTCTACCTATAATCACCCAAACCCTACCCCACACAATATAGAACTGTCTCCCTATCATCGCCCAAACCCTTCCTCACACAAAATAGAACTGTCTCTCATTCATCACCCAAACCCCTCCCCACACAAAATGGAACAGTCTCCCATTCATCAACCAAACCCCTCCCCACTCAAAATAGAACTGTCTCCCTATCATCACCCAAACCCCTCCCCACACAAAATAGAACTGTCTCTCATTCATCACCCAAACCCCTCCCCACACAAAATGGAACAGTCTCCCATTCATCAACCATACCCCTCCCCACTCAAATTAGAACTGTCTCCCTATCATCACCCAAACCCCTCCCCACACAAAATAGAACTGTCTCTCATTCATCACCCAAACCCCTCCCCACACAAAATGGAACAGTCTCCCATTCATCAACCAAACCCCTCCCCACTCAAAATAGAACTGTCTTCCTATCATCACCCAAACCCCCTCCCCACACAAAATAGAACTGTCACCCATTCATCAACCAAACCCCTCCCCACTCAAAATAGAACTGTCTCCCTATAATCACCCAATCCCCTCCCCACACAAAATAGAACTGACTCCCATTCATCACCCAAACTCTCCCCACACAAAATTGAACCGTCTCCCAATAATCACCCAAACCCCTCTCCACACAAAATAGAACTGACTCCCATTCATCCCCCAAACTCTCCCCACACAAAATAGAACTGTCTCCCATTCATCACCCAAACCCCTCCCCACACAAAATAGAACTGTCTCCCTATCATCTCCCAAACCCCTCCCCACACAAAATAGAACTGTCTCCCTATAATCACCCAAACCCCTCCCCACACAAAATAGAACTGTCTCCCATTCATCACCCAAACCCCTCCCCACACAAAATGGAACAGTCTCCCATTTATCAACCAAACCCCTCCCCACACAAAATAGAACTGTCTCCCTATCATCACCCAAACCCCTCCCCACACAAAATAGAACTGTCTCCCTATAATCACCCAAACCCCTCCCCACACAGAATAGAACTGTCTCCCTATAATCACCCAATCCCCTCCCCAGACAAAATAGAACAGTCTCCCTATAATCACCCAAACCCCTCCCCACACAAAATAGAACTGTCTCCAATTCATCACCCAAACCCCCCCCACACAAAATAGAACTGTCTCCCTATAATCACCCAAACCCCCTCCCCACAGAAAATAGAACTGTCTCCCTATCATCACTCAAACCACACCCCACACAAAATAGAACTGTCTACCTATAATCACCCAAACCCCTCCCCACACAAAATAGAACTGTCTCTCTATAATCACCCAAACCCCCTCCCCACACAAAATAGAACTGTCTCCCGATCATCACCCAAAACCCCTCCCCACACAAAATAGAACTGTCTCCCTATAATCACCCAATCCCCTCCCCAGACAAAATAGAACAGTCTCCCTATAATCACCCAAACCCCTCCCCACACAAAATAGAACTGTCTCCGTATAATCACCCAAACCCCTCACCACACAAAATAGAACTGTCTCCAATTCATCACCCAAACCCCTCCCCACACAAAATAGAACTGTCTCCAAATCATCACCCAAACCCCCCCCACACAAAATAGAACTGTCTCCCTATAATCACCCAAACCCCCTCTCCACACAAAATAGAACTGTCTCCCACTCATCACCCATACCCCCTCCCCACACAAAATAGAACTGTCTCCCTATAATCACCCAAACCCCTCCCCACACAAAATAGAACTGTCTCCCTATAATCACCCAAACCCCTCCCCACACAAAATAGAACTGTCTCCCACTCATCACCCAAACCCCTCCCCACACAAAATAGAACTGTCTCCCTATAATCACCCAAACCCCTCCCCACACAAAATAGAACTGTCTCCCACTCATCACCCAAACCCCTCCCCACACAAAATAGAACTGTCTCCCACTCATCACCCAAACCCCTCCCCACACAAAATAGAACTGTCTCCCTATAATCACCCAAACCCCTCCCCACACAAAATAGAACTGTCTCCCTATAATCACCCAAACCCCCTCCCCACACAAAATAGAACTGTCTCCCTATCATCGCCCAAACCCCTCCCCACACAAAATAGAACCGTCTCCCTATAATCACCCAAACAACTCCCCACACAAAATAGAACTGTCTCCCTATAATCACCCAAACCCCCTCCCCACACAAAATAGAACTGTCTCCCTATCATCGCCCAAACCCTTCCTCACACAAAATAGAACTGTCTACCTATAATCACCCAAACCCTACCCCACACAATATAGAACTGTCTCCCTATCATCGCCCAAACCCTTCCTCACACAAAATAGAACTGTCTCTCATTCATCACCCAAACCCCTCCCCACACAAAATGGAACAGTCTCCCATTCATCAACCAAACCCCTCCCCACTCAAAATAGAACTGTCTCCCTATCATCACCCAAACCCCTCCCCACACAAAATAGAACTGTCTCTCATTCATCACCCAAACCCCTCCCCACACAAAATGGAACAGTCTCCCATTCATCAACCATACCCCTCCCCACTCAAATTAGAACTGTCTCCCTATCATCACCCAAACCCCTCCCCACACAAAATAGAACTGTTTCTCATTCATCACCCAAACCCCTCCCCACACAAAATGGAACAGTCTCCCATTCATCAACCAAACCCCTCCCCACTCAAATTAGAACTGTCTCCCTATCATCACCCAAACCCCTCCCCACACAAAATAGAACTGTTTCTCATTCATCACCCAAACCCCTCCCCACACAAAATGGAACAGTCTCCCATTCATCAACCAAACCCCTCCCCACTCAAAATAGAACTGTCTCCCTATAATCACCCAATCCCCTCCCCACACAAAATAGAACTGACTCCCATTCATCACCCAAACTCTCCCCACACAAAATTGAACCGTCTCCCAATAATCACCCAAACCCCTCCCCACACAAAATAGAACTGACTCCCATTCATCCCCCAAACTCTCCCCACACAAAATAGAACTGTCTCCCATTCATCACCCAAACCCCTCCCCACACAAAATAGAACTGTCTCCCTATCATCTCCCAAACCCCTCCCTACACAAAATAGAACTGTCTCCCATTCATCACCCAAACCCCTCCCCACACAAAATGGAACAGTCTCCCATTTATCAACCAAACCCCTCCCCACACAAAATAGAACTGTCTCCCTATCATCACCCAAACCCCTCCCCACACAAAATAGAACTGTCTCCCTATAATCACCCAAACCCCTCCCCACACAAAATAGAACCGTCTCCCTATCATCACCCAAACCCCCTCCCCACACAAAATAGAACTGTCACCCATTCATCATCCAAACCCCTCCCCACACAAAATAAAACTGTCTCTCATTCATCACCCAAACCCCTCCCCACACAAAATGGAACAGTCTCCCATTCATCAACCAAACCCCTCCCCACTCAAAATAGAACTGTCTCCCTATCATCACCCAAACCCCTCCCCACACAAAATAGAACTGTCTCTCATTCATCACCCAAACCCCTCCCCACACAAAATGGAACAGTCTCCCATTCATCAACCATACCCCTCCCCACTCAAATTAGAACTGTCTCCCTATCATCACCCAAACCCCTCCCCACACAAAATAGAACTGTTTCTCATTCATCACCCAAACCCCTCCCCACACAAAATGGAACAGTCTCCCATTCCTCAACCAAACCCCTCCCCACTCAAAATAGAACTGTCTTCCTATCATCACCCAAACCCCCTCCCCACACAAAATAGAACTGTCACCCATTCATCAACCAAACCCGTCCCCACTCAAAATAGAACTGTCTCCCTATAATCACCCAAACCCCCTCCCCACACAAAATAGAACTGTCTCCCTATAATCACCCAATCCCCTCCCCACACAAAATAGAACTGACTCCCATTCATCACCCAAACTCTCCCCACACAAAATTGAACCGTCTCCCAATAATCACCCAAACCCCTCCCCACACAAAATAGAACTGACTCCCATTCATCCCCCAAACTCTCCCCACACAAAATAGAACTGTCTCCCATTCATCACCCAAACCCCTCCCCACACAAAATAGAACTGTCTCCCTATCATCTCCCAAACCCCTCCCTACACAAAATAGAACTGTCTCCCATTCATCACCCAAACCCCTCCCCACACAAAATGGAACAGTCTCCCATTTATCAACCAAACCCCTCCCCACACAAAATAGAACTGTCTCCCTATCATCACCCAAACCCCTCCCCACACAAAATAGAACTGTCTCCCTATAATCACCCAAACCCCTCCCCACACAAAATAGAACCGTCTCCCTATCATCACCCAAACCCCCTCCCCACACAAAATAGAACTGTCACCCATTCATCATCCAAACCCCTCCCCACACAAAATAAAACTGTCTCTCATTCATCACCCAAACCCCTCCCCACACAAAATGGAACAGTCTCCCATTTATCAACCAAACCCCTCCCCACACAAAATAGAACTGTCTCCCTATCATCACCCAAACCCCCTCCCCACACAAAATAGAACTGTCACCCATTCATCATCCAAACCCCTCCCCACACAAAATAAAACTGTCTCTCATTCATCACCCAAACCCCTCCCCACACAAAATGGAACAGTCTCCCATTTATCAACCAAACCCCTCCCCACACAAAATAGAACTGTCTCCCTATCATCACCCAAACCCCCTCCCCACACAAAATAGAACTGTCACCCATTCATCATCCAAACCCCTCCCCACACAAAATAGAACTGTCTCTCATTCATCACCCAAACCCCTCCCCACACAAAATAGAACTGTCTCCCATTCATTACCCAAACCCGTCCCCACACAAAATAGAACAGTCTCCGTATAATCACCCAAACCCCTCCCCACACAAAATAGAACTGTCTCCCTATAATCACCCAAACCCGTCCCCACACAAAATAGAACTGTCTCCAATTCATCACCCAAACCCCTCCCCACACAAAATAGAACTGTCTCCAATTCATCACCCAAACCCTCTCCCCACAGAAAATAGAACTGTCTCCCACTCATCACCCATACCCCCTCCCCACACAAAATAGAACTGTCTCCCTATCATCGCCCAAACCCTTCCTCACACAAAATAGAACTGTCTACCTATAATCACCCAAACCCCACCCCACACAATATAGAACTGTCTCCCTATCATCGCCCAAACCCTTCCTCACACAAAATAGAACTCTCCCTATCATCACCCAAACCCCTCCCCACACAAAATAGAACTGTCTCTCATTCATCACCCAAACCCCTCCCCACACAAAATGGAACAGTCTCCCATTCATCAACCAAACCCCTCCCCACTCAAAATAGAACTGTCTCCCTATCATCACCCAAACCCCTCCCCACACAAAATAGAACTGTCTCTCATTCATCACCCAAACCCCTCCCCACACAAAATGGAACAGTCTCCCATTCATCAACCAAACCCCTCCCCACTCAAAATAGAACTGTCTTCCTATCATCACCCAAACCCCCTCCCCACACAAAATAGAACTGTCACCCATTCATCAACCAAACCCCTCCCCACTCAAAATAGAACTGTCTCCCTATCATCACCCAAACCCCCTCCCCACACAAAATAGAACTGTCTCCCTATAATCACCCAATCCCCTCCCCACACAAAATAGAACTGACTCCCATTCATCACCCAAACTCTCCCCACACAAAATTGAACCGTCTCCCTATAATCACCCAAACACCTCCCCACACAAAATAGAACTGTCTCCCATTCATCCCCCAAACTCTCCCCACACAAAATTGAACTGTCTCCCATTCATCACCCAAACCCCTCCCCACACAAAATAGAACTGTCTCCCTATCATCACCCAAACCCCTCCCTACACAAAATAGAACTGTCTCCCATTCATCACCCAAACCCCTCCCCACACAAAATGGAACAGTCTCCCATTTATCAACCAAACCCCTCCCCACACAAAATAGAACTGTCTCCCTATCATCACCCAAACCCCTCCCCACACAAAATAGAACTGTCTCCCTATAATCACCCAAACCCCTCCCCACACAAAATAGAACCGTCTCCCTATCATCACCCATACCCGTCCCCACACAAAATAGAACTGTCACCCTATAATCACCCAAACCCCTCCCCACACAAAATAGAACCGTCTCCCTATCATCACCCATACCCGTCCCCACACAAAATAGAACTGTCACCCTATAATCACCCAAACCCCTCCCCACACAAAATAGAACTGTCTCTCATTCATCACCCAAACCCCTCCCCACACAAAATGGAACAGTCTCCCATTCATCATCCAAACCCCTCCCCACAAAAAATGGAACTGTCTCTCATTCATCACCCAAACCCCTCCCCACACAAAATGGAACAGTCTCCCATTCATCATCCAAACCCATCCCCACACAATATAGAACTGTCTCCCTATAATCACCCAAACCCCCTCCCCACACAAAATAGAACTGTCTCCCTATAATCACCCAAACCCCTCCCCACACAAAATAGAACTGTCTCCCTATCATCACCCAAACCCCCTCCCCACACAAAATAGAACTGTCTCCCTATAATCACCCAATCCCCTCCCCACACAAAATAGAACTGACTCCCATTCATCACCCAAACTCTCCCCACACAAAATTGAACCGTCTCCCTATAATCACCCAAACACCTCCCCACACAAAATAGAACTGACTCCCATTCATCCCCCAAACTCTCCCCACACAAAATTGAACTGTCTCCCAATAATCACCCAAACCCCTCCCCACACAAAATAGAACTGACTCCCATTCATCCCCCAAACTCTCCCCACACAAAATAGAACTGTCTCCCATTCATCACCCAAACCCCTCCCCACACAAAATAGAACTGTCTCCCTATCATCACCCAAACCCCTCCCTACACAAAATAGAACTGTCTCCCATTCATCACCCAAACCCCTCCCCACACAAAATGGAACAGTCTCCCATTTATCAACCAAACCCCTCCCCACACAAAATAGAACTGTCTCCCTATCATCACCCAAACCCCTCCCCACACAAAATAGAACTGTCTCCCTATAATCACCCAAACCCCTCCCCACACAAAATAGACCCGTCTCCCTATCATCACCCATACCCGTCCCCACACAAAATAGAACTGTCTCCCTATCATCACCCAAACCCCCTCCCCACACAAAATAGAACTGTCACCCATTCATCATTGAAACCCCTCCCCACACAAAATAAAACTGTCTCTCATTCATCACCCAAACCCCTCCCCACACAAAATGGAACAGTCTCCCATTTATCAACCAAACCCCTCCCCACACAAAATAGAACTGTCTCCGTATCATCACCCAAACCCCCTCCCCACACAAAATAGAACTGTCACCCATTCATCATCCAAACCCCTCCCCACACAAAATAGAACTGTCTCTCATTCATCAACCAAACCCCTCCCCACACAAAATAGAACTGTCTCCCTATAATCACCCAAACCCCTCCCCACACAAAATGGAACAGTCTCCCATTCATCACCCAAACCAATCCCCACACAAAATAGAACTGTCTCCCTATCATCACCCAAACCCCTCCCCACACAAAATAGAACTGTCTCCCTATCATCACCCAAACCCCTCCCCACACAAAATAGAACTGTCTCCCTATAATCACACAAACCCCCTCCCCACACAAAATAGAACTGTCTCCCACTCATCACCCAAACCCCTCCCCACACAAAATAGAACTGTCTCCCATTCATTACCCAAACCCGTCCCCACACAAAATAGAACTGTCTCCCTATCATCACCCAAACCCCTCCCCACACAAAATAGAACTGTCTCCCTATCATCACCCAAACCCCTCCCCACACAAAATAGAACTGTCTCCCTATCATCACCCAAACCCCTCCCCACACAAAATAGAACTGTCTCCCATTCATCACCCAAACCCCTCCCCACACAAAATGGAACAGTCTCCTATTCATCACCCAAACCCCTCCCCACACAAAATAGAACTGTCTCCCTATAATCACCCAAACCCCACCCCACACAAAATAGAACTGTCTCCCTATAATCACCAAACCCCCTCCCCACACAAAATAGAACTGTCTCCGTATAATCACCCAAACCCCTCCCCACACAAAATGGAACAGTCTCCGTATAATCACCCAAACCCCTCCCCACACAAAATAGAACTGTCTCCCTATAATCACCCAAACCCCTACCCACACAAAATAGAACTGTCTCCCTATAATCACCAAACCCCCTCCCCACACAAAATAGAACTGTCTCCGTATAATCACCCAAACCCCTCCCCACACAAAATGGAACAGTCTCCGTATAATCACCCAAACCCCTCCCCACACAAAATAGAACTGTCTCCCTATAATCACCCAAACCCCTCCCCACACAAAATGGAACAGTCTCCCATTCATCACCCAAATCCCTCCCCACACAAAATAGAACTGTCTCTCATTCATCACCCAATCCCCTCCCCACAAAAAATAGAACTGTCTCCGTATAATCACCCAAACCCCTCCCCACACAAAATAGAACTGTCTCCCATTCATCACCCAAACCCCTCCCCACAAAAAATGGAACCGTCTCCCATTCATCACCCAAACCCCTACCCACACAAAATAGAACTGTCTCCCTATAATCACCCAAACCCCCTCCCCACACAAAATAGAACTGTCTCCCTATAATCACCAAACCCCCTCCCCACACAAAATAGAACTGTCTCCCTATAATCACCCAAACCCCCTCCCCACACAAAATAGAACTGTCTCCGTATAATCACCCAAACCCCCTCCCCACACAAAATAGAACTGTCTCCCTATAATCACCAAACCCCCTCCCCACACAAAATAGAAATGTCTCCCTATAATCACCCAAACCCCCTCCCCACACAAAATAGAACTGTCTCCCTATAATCACCCAAACCCCCTCCCCACACAAAATAGAACTGTCTCCCTATAATCACCCAAACCCCCTCCCCACACAAAATAGAACTGCCTCCCACTCATCACCCAAACCCCTCCCCACACAAAATTGAACTGTCTCCCTATAATCACCCAAACCCCTCACCACACAAAATAGAACTGTCTCCCACTCATCACCCAAACCCCCTCCCCACACAAAATAGAACTGTCTCCCTATAATCACCAAACCCCCTCCCCACACAAAATAGAAATGTCTCCCTATAATCACCCAAACCCCCTCCCCACACAAAATAGAACTGTCTCCCTATAATCACCCAAACCCCCTCCCCACACAAAATAGAACTGTCTCCCTATAATCACCAAACCCCCTCCCCACACAAAATAGAACTGTCTCCCTATAATCACCCAAACCCCCTCCCCACACAAAATAGAACTGCCTCCCACTCATCACCCAAACCACTCCCCACACAAAATTGAACTGTCTCCCTATAATCACCCAAACCCCTCACCACACAAAATAGAACTGTCTCCCACTCATCACCCAAACCCCCTCCCCACACAAAATAGAACTGTCTCCCTATCATCACCCAAACCCCCTCCCCACACAAAATAGAACTGTCTCCGTATAATCACCCAAACCCCCTCCCCACACAAAATAGAACTGTCTACCTATAATCACCCAAACCCCCTCCCCACACAAAATAGAACTGTCTCGCTATCATCACCCAAACCCCCTCCCCACACAAAATAGAACTGTCACCCATTCATCACCCAAACCCCTCCCCACACAAAATAGAACTGTCTCCCTATCATCACCCAAACCCCCTCCCCACACAAAATAGAACTGTCTCCGTATAATCACCCAAACCCCCTCCCCACACAAAATAGAACTGTCTACCTATAATCACCCAAACCCCCTCCCCACACAAAATAGAACTGTCTCCCACTCATCACCCAAACCCCCTCCCCACACAAAATAGAACTGTCTCCCTATAATCACCCAAACCCCTCCCCACACAAAATAGAACTGTCTCCCTATCATCACCCAAACCCCCTCCCCACACAAAATAGAACTGTCTCCCTATAATCACCCAATCCCCTCCCCACACAAAATAGAACTGACTCCCATTCATCACCCAAACTCTCCCCACACAAAATTGAACCGTCTCCCTATAATCACCCAAACACCTCCCCACACAAAATAGAACTGACTCCCATTCATCCCCCAAACTCTCCCCACACAAAATTGAACTGTCTCCCAATAATCACCCAAACCCCTCCCCACACAAAATAGAACTGACTCCCATTCATCCCCCAAACTCTCCCCACACAAAATAGAACTGTCTCCCATTCATCACCCAAACCCCTCCCCACACAAAATAGAACCGTCTCCCTATAATCACCCAAACACCTCCCCACACAAAATAGAACTGACTCCCATTCATCCCCCAAACTCTCCCCACACAAAATTGAACTGTCTCCCAATAATCACCCAAACCCCTCCCCACACAAAATAGAACTGACTCCCATTCATCCCCCAAACTCTCCCCACACAAAATAGAACTGTCTCCCATTCATCACCCAAACCCCTCCCCACACAAAATAGAACTGTCTCCCTATCATCACCCAAACCCCTCCCTACACAAAATAGAACTGTCTCCCATTCATCACCCAAACCCCTCCCCACACAAAATGGAACAGTCTCCCATTTATCAACCAAACCCCTCCCCACACAAAATAGAACTGTCTCCCTATCATCACCCAAACCCCTCCCCACACAAAATAGAACTGTCTCCCTATAATCACCCAAACCCCTCCCCACACAAAATAGACCCGTCTCCCTATCATCACCCATACCCGTCCCCACACAAAATAGAACTGTCTCCCTATCATCACCCAAACCCCCTCCCCACACAAAATAGAACTGTCACCCATTCATCATTGAAACCCCTCCCCACACAAAATAAAACTGTCTCTCATTCATCACCCAAACCCCTCCCCACACAAAATGGAACAGTCTCCCATTTATCAACCAAACCCCTCCCCACACAAAATAGAACTGTCTCCCTATCATCACCCAAACCCCCTCCCCACACAAAATAGAACTGTCACCCATTCATCATCCAAACCCCTCCCCACACAAAATAGAACTGTCTCTCATTCATCAACCAAACCCCTCCCCACACAAAATAGAACTGTCTCCCTATAATCACCCAAACCCCTCCCCACACAAAATGGAACAGTCTCCCATTCATCACCCAAACCAATCCCCACACAAAATAGAACTGTCTCCCTATCATCACCCAAACCCCTCCCCACACAAAATAGAACTGTCTCCCTATCATCACCCAAACCCCTCCCCACACAAAATAGAACTGTCTCCCTATAATCACACAAACCCCCTCCCCACACAAAATAGAACTGTCTCCCACTCATCACCCAAACCCCTCCCCACACAAAATAGAACTGTCTCCCATTCATTACCCAAACCCGTCCCCACACAAAATAGAACTGTCTCCCTATCATCACCCAAACCCCTCCCCACACAAAATAGAACTGTCTCCCTATCATCACCCAAACCCCTCCCCACACAAAATAGAACTGTCTCCCTATCATCACCCAAACCCCTCCCCACACAAAATAGAACTGTCTCCCATTCATCACCCAAACCCCTCCCCACACAAAATGGAACAGTCTCCTATTCATCACCCAAACCCCTCCCCACACAAAATAGAACTGTCTCCCTATAATCACCCAAACCCCACCCCACACAAAATAGAACTGTCTCCCTATAATCACCAAACCCCCTCCCCACACAAAATAGAACTGTCTCCGTATAATCACCCAAACCCCTCCCCACACAAAATGGAACAGTCTCCGTATAATCACCCAAACCCCTCCCCACACAAAATAGAACTGTCTCCCTATAATCACCCAAACCCCTACCCACACAAAATAGAACTGTCTCCCTATAATCACCAAACCCCCTCCCCACACAAAATAGAACTGTCTCCGTATAATCACCCAAACCCCTCCCCACACAAAATGGAACAGTCTCCGTATAATCACCCAAACCCCTCCCCACACAAAATAGAACTGTCTCCCTATAATCACCCAAACCCCTCCCCACACAAAATGGAACAGTCTCCCATTCATCAACCAAATCCCTCCCCACACAAAATAGAACTGTCTCTCATTCATCACCCAATCCCCTCCCCACAAAAAATAGAACTGTCTCCGTATAATCACCCAAACCCCTCCCCACACAAAATAGAACTGTCTCCCATTCATCACCCAAACCCCTCCCCACAAAAAATGGAACCGTCTCCCATTCATCACCCAAACCCCTACCCACACAAAATAGAACTGTCTCCCTATAATCACCCAAACCCCCTTCCCACACAAAATAGAACTGTCTCCCTATAATCACCCAAACCCCCTCCCCACACAAAATAGAACTGTCTCCCTATAATCACCAAACCCCCTCCCCACACAAAATAGAACTGTCTCCCTATAATCACCCAAACCCCCTCCCCACACAAAATAGAACTGCCTCCCACTCATCACCCAAACCCCTCCCCACACAAAATTGAACTGTCTCCCTATAATCACCCAAACCCCTCACCACACAAAATAGAACTGTCTCCCACTCATCACCCAAACCCCCTCCCCACACAAAATAGAACTGTCTCCCTATAATCACCAAACCCCCTCCCCACACAAAATAGAAATGTCTCCCTATAATCACCCAAACCCCCTCCCCACACAAAATAGAACTGTCTCCCTATAATCACCCAAACCCCCTCCCCACACAAAATAGAACTGTCTCCCTATAATCACCAAACCCCCTCCCCACACAAAATAGAACTGTCTCCCTATAATCACCCAAACCCCCTCCCCACACAAAATAGAACTGCCTCCCACTCATCACCCAAACCACTCCCCACACAAAATTGAACTGTCTCCCTATAATCACCCAAACCCCTCACCACACAAAATAGAACTGTCTCCCACTCATCACCCAAACCCCCTCCCCACACAAAATAGAACTGTCTCCCTATCATCACCCAAACCCCCTCCCCACACAAAATAGAACTGTCTCCGTATAATCACCCAAACCCCCTCCCCACACAAAATAGAACTGTCTACCTATAATCACCCAAACCCCCTCCCCACACAAAATAGAACTGTCTCGCTATCATCACCCAAACCCCCTCCCCACACAAAATAGAACTGTCTACCTATAATCACCCAAACCCCCTCCCCACACAAAATAGAACTGTCTCGCTATCATCACCCAAACCCCCTCCCCACACAAAATAGAACTGTCACCCATTCATCACCCAAACCCCTCCCCACACAAAATAGAACTGTCTCCCTATCATCACCCAAACCCCCTCCCCACACAAAATAGAACTGTCTCCGTATAATCACCCAAACCCCCTCCCCACACAAAATAGAACTGTCTACCTATAATCACCCAAACCCCCTCCCCACACAAAATAGAACTGTCTCCCACTCATCACCCAAACCCCCTCCCCACACAAAATAGAACTGTCACCCATTCATCACCCAAACCCCTCACCACACAAAATAGAACTGTCTCCCTATCATCACCCAAACCCCCTCCCCACACAAAATAGAACTGTCTCCGTATAATCACCCAAACCCCCTCCCCACACAAAATAGAACTGTCTACCTATAATCACCCAAACCCCCTCCCCACACAAAATAGGACTGTCTCCCTATCATCACCCAAACCCCTCCCCACACAAAATAGAACTGTCTCCCTATAATCACCCAAACCCCCTCCCCACACAAAATAGAACTGTCTCCCTATAATCACCCAAACCCCTCACCACACAAAATAGAACTGTCTCCCTATAATCACCCAAACCCCCTCCCCACACAAAATAGAACTGTCTCCCACTCATCACCCAAACCCCTCCCCACACAAAATTGAACTGTCTCCCTATAATCACCCAAACCCCCTCCCCACACAAAATAGAACTGTCTCCCATTCATCACCCAAACCCCCTCCCCACACAAAATAGAACTGTCTCACTATCATCACCCAAACCACACCCCACACAAAATAGAACTGTCTACCTATAATCACCCAAACCCCCTCCCCACACAAAATAGAACTGTCTCCCATTCATCACCCAAACCCCCTCCCCACACAAAATAGAACTGTCTCACTATCATCACCCAAACCACACCCCACACAAAATAGAACTGTCTACCTATAATCACCCAAACCCCCTCCCCACACAAAATAGAACAGTCTCCCTATAATCACCCATACCCCCTCCCCACACAAAATAGAACTGTCTCCCTATAATCACCAAAACCCCTCCCCACACAAAATACAACTGTCTACCTATAATCACCCAAACCCCTCCCCACACAAAATAGAACTGTCTCCCTATAATCACCCAAACCCCTCCCCACACAAAATACAACTGTCTCCCTATCATCACCCAAACCACACCCCACACAAAAAAGAACTGTCTACCTATAATCACCCAAACCCCTCACCACACAAAATAGAACTGTCTCCCTATAATCACCCAAACCCCCTCCCTACACAAAATAGAACAGTCTCCCTATAATCACCCAAACCCCCTCCCCACACAAAATAGAACAGTCTCCCTATAATCACCCAAACCCCTCCCCACACAAAATAGAACTGTCTCCCTATAATCACCCAAACCCCCTCCCCACACAAAATAGAACAGTCTCCCTATAATCACCCAAACCCCTCCCCACACAAAATAGAACTGTCTACCTATAATCACCCAAACCCCTCACCACACAAAATAGAACTGTCTACCTATAATCACCCAAACCCCCTCCCCACACAAAATAGAACTGTCTCCATATAATCACCCATACCCCCTCCCCACACAAAATAGAACTGTCTCCCTATAATCAGCAAACCCCCTCCCCACACAAAATAGAACTGTCTCCCTATAATCACCCAAACCCCTCCCCACACAAAATAGAACTGTCTCCCTATAATCACCAAACCCCCCTCCCCACACAAAATAGAACTGTCTCCCTATAATCACCCAAACCCCTCCCCACACAAAATAGAACTGTCTCCCTATAATCACCAAACCCCCTCCCCACACAAAATAGAACTGTCTCCGTATAATCACCAAACCCCCTCCCCACACAAAATAGAACTGTCTCCCTATAATCACCCAAACCCCTCCCCACACAAAATAGAACTGTCTCCCTATCATCACCCAAATCACACCCCACACAAAATAGAACTGTCTCCCTATAATCACCCAAACCCCTCACCACACAAAATAGAACTGTCTCCCTATAATCACCCAAACCCCTCCCCAGACAAAATAGAACAGTCCCCCTATAATCACCCAAACCCCTCCCCACACAAAATAGAACTGTCTCCGTATAATCACCCAAACCCCCTCCCCACACAAAATAGAACTGTCTCCCTATAATCACCCAAACCCCTCCCCACACAAAATAGAACTGTCTCCCTATAATCACCCAAACCCCTCCCCACACAAAATTGAACTGTCTCTCTATAATCACCCAAACCCCTCACCACACAAAATAGAACTGTCTCCCACTCATCACCCAAACCCCCTCCCCACACAAAATAGAACTGTCTCCCTATCATCACCCAAACCACACCCCACACAAAATAGAACTGTCTCCCTATCATCACCCAAACCCCCTCCCCACACAAAATAGAACTGTCTCCGTATAATCACCCAAACCCCCTCCCCACACAAAATAGAACTGTCTCCCGATAATCACCCAAACCCCCTCCCCACACAAAATAGAACTGTCTCCCATTCATCACCCAAACCCCTCCCCACACAAAATGGAACAGTCTCCCATTTATCAACCAAACCCCTCCCCACACAAAATAGAACTGTCTCCCTATCATCACCCAAACCCCTCCCCACACAAAATAGAACTGTCTCCCTATAATCACCCAAACCCCTCCCCACACAAAATAGAACCGTCTCCCTATCATCACCCATACCCGTCCCCACACAAAATAGAACTGTCACCCTATAATCACCCAAACCCCTCCCCACACAAAATAGAACCGTCTCCCTATCATCACCCATACCCGTCCCCACACAAAATAGAACTGTCACCCTATAATCACCCAAACCCCTCCCCACACAAAATAGAACTGTCTCTCATTCATCACCCAAACCCCTCCCCACACAAAATGGAACAGTCTCCCATTCATCATCCAAACCCCTCCCCACAAAAAATGGAACTGTCTCTCATTCATCACCCAAACCCCTCCCCACACAAAATGGAACAGTCTCCCATTCATCATCCAAACCCATCCCCACACAAAATAGAACTGTCTCCCTATAATCACCCAAACCCCCTCCCCACACAAAATAGAACTGTCTCCCTATAATCACCCAATCCCCTCCCCACACAAAATAGAACTGACTCCCATTCATCACCCAAACTCTCCCCACACAAAATTGAACCGTCTCCCTATAATCACCCAAACACCTCCCCACACAAAATAGAACTGACTCCCATTCATCCCCCAAACTCTCCCCACACAAAATTGAACTGTCTCCCAATAATCACCCAAACCCCTCCCCACACAAAATAGAACTGACTCCCATTCATCCCCCAAACTCTCCCCACACAAAATAGAACTGTCTCCCATTCATCACCCAAACCCCTCCCCACACAAAATAGAACTGTCTCCCTATCATCACCCAAACCCCTCCCTACACAAAATAGAACTGTCTCCCATTCATCACCCAAACCCCTCCCCACACAAAATGGAACAGTCTCCCATTTATCAACCAAACCCCTCCCCACACAAAATAGAACTGTCTCCCTATCATCACCCAAACCCCTCCCCACACAAAATAGAACTGACTCCCTATAATCACCCAAACCCCTCCCCACACAAAATAGAACCGTCTCCCTATCATCACCCATACCCGTCCCCACACAAAATAGAACTGTCTCCCTATCATCAACCAAACCCCCTCCCCACACAAAATAGAACTGTCACCCATTCATCATTGAAACCCCTCCCCACACAAAATAAAACTGTCTCTCATTCATCACCCAAACCCCTCCCCACACAAAATGGAACAGTCTCCCATTTATCAACCAAACCCCTCCCCACACAAAATAGAACTGTCTCCCTATCATCACCCAAACCCCCTCCCCACACAAAATAGAACTGTCACCCATTCATCATCCAAACCCCTCCCCACACAAAATAGAACTGTCTCTCATTCATCAACCAAACCCCTCCCCACACAAAATAGAACTGTCTCCCTATAATCACCCAAACCCCTCCCCACACAAAATGGAACAGTCTCCCATTCATCACCCAAACCAATCCCCACACAAAATAGAACAGTCTCCCATTCATCACCCAAACCCCTCCCCACACAAAATAGAACTGTCTCCCTATAATCACACAAACCCCCTCCCCACACAAAATAGAACTGTCTCCCACTCATCACCCAAACCCCTCCCCACACAAAATAGAACTGTCTCCCATTCATTACCCAAACCCGTCCCCACACAAAATAGAACTGTCTCCCTATCATCACCCAAACCCCTCCCCACACAAAATAGAACTGTCTCCCTATCATCACCCAAACCCCTCCCCACACAAAATAGAACTGTCTCCCTATCATCACCCAAACCCCTCCCCACACAAAATAGAACTGTCTCCCATTCATCACCCAAACCCCTCCCCACACAAAATGGAACAGTCTCCTATTCATCACCCAAACCCCTCCCCACACAAAATAGAACTGTCTCCCTATAATCACCCAAACCCCACCCCACACAAAATAGAACTGTCACCCATTCATCACCCAAACCCCTCCCCACACAAAATAGAACTGTCACCCATTCATCACCCAAACCCCTCCCCACACAAAATAGAACTGTCTCCCTATAATCACCAAACCCCCTCCCCACACAAAATAGAACTGTCTCCGTATAATCACCCAAACCCCACCCCACACAAAATAGAACTGTCACCCATTCATCACCCAAACCCCACCCCACACAAAATAGAACTGTCACCCATTCATCACCCAAACCCCTCCCCACACAAAATAGAACTGTCTCCCTATAATCACCAAACCCCCTCCCCACACAAAATAGAACTGTCTCCGTATAATCACCCAATCCCCTCCCCACACAAAATGGAACAGTCTCCCATTCATCACCCAAACCCCTCCCCACACAAAATGGAACAGTCTCCGTATAATCACCCAATCCCCTCCCCACACAAAATGGAACAGTCTCCGTATAATCACCCAATCCCCTCCCCACACAAAATGGAACAGTCTCCGTATAATCACCCAAACCCCTCCCCACACAAAATGGAACAGTCTCCGTATAATCACCCAATCCCCTCCCCACACAAAATGGAACAGTCTCCGTATAATCACCCAAACCCCTCCCCACACAAAATGGAACAGTCTCCGTATAATCACCCAAACCCCTCCCCACACAAAATGGAACAGTCTCCGTATAATCACCCAATCCCCTCCCCACACAAAATGGAACAGTCTCCCATTCATCACCCAAACCCCTCCCCACACAAAATAGAACTGTCTCTCATTCATCACCCAATCCCCTCCCCACACAAAATGGAACTGTCTCCCATTCATCACCCAATCCCCTCCCCACACAAAATGGAACAGTCTCCCATTCATCACCCAAACCCCTCCCCACAAAAAATAGAACTGTCTCCGTATAATCACCCAAACCCCTCCCCACACAAAATAGAACTGTCTCCCATTCATCACCCAAACCCCTCCCCACAAAAAATGGAACCGTCTCCCATTCATCACTCAAACCCCTCCCCACACAAAATAGAACTGTCTCCCTATAATCACCCAAACCCCCTCCCCACACAAAATAGAACTGTCTCCCTATAATCACCCAAACCCCCTCCCCACACAAAATAGAACTGTCTCCCTATAATCACCAAACCCCCTCCCCACACAAAATAGAACTGTCTCCCTATAATCACCCAAACCCCCTCCCCACACAAAATAGAACTGTCTCCCTATAATCACCCAAACCCCCTCCCCACACAAAATAGAACTGTCTCCCTATAATCACCAAACCCCCTCCCCACACAAAATAGAACTGTCTCCCTATAATCACCCAAACCCCCTCCCCACACAAAATAGAACTGTCTCCCTATAATCACCCAAACCCCTCCCCACACAAAATAGAACTGTCTCCCTATAATCACCAAACCCCCTCCCCACACAAAATAGAACTGTCTCCCTATAATCACCCAAACCCCCTCCCCACACAAAATAGAACTGCCTCCCACTCATCACCCAAACCCCTCCCCACACAAAATTGAACTGTCTCCCTATAATCACCCAAACCCCTCACCACACAAAATAGAACTGTCTCCCACTCATCACCCAAACCCCCTCCCCACACAAAATAGAACTGTCTCCCTATCATCACCCAAACCACACCCCACACAAAATAGAACTGTTTCCCTATCATCACCCAAACCCCCTCCCCACACAAAATAGAACTGTCTCCGTATAATCACCCAAACCCCCTCCCCACACAAAATAGAACAGTCTCTCTATAATCACCCAAACCCCCTCCCCACACAAAATAGAACTGTCTCCCTATCATCACCCAAACCCCCTCCCCACACAAAATAGAACTGTCACCCATTCATCACCCAAACCCCTCCCCACACAAAATAGAACTGTCTCCCTATCATCACCCAAACCCCCTCCCCACACAAAATAGAACTGTCTCCGTATAATCACCCAAACCCCCTCCCCACACAAAATAGAACTGTCTACCTATAATCACCCAAACCCCCTCCCCACACAAAATAGAACTGTCACCCATTCATCACCCAAACCCCTCACCACACAAAATAGAACTGTCTCCCTATCATCACCCAAACCCCCTCCCCACACAAAATAGAACTGTCTCCGTATAATCACCCAAACCCCCTCCCCACACAAAATAGAACTGTCTACCTATAATCACCCAAACCCCCTCCCCACACAAAATAGAACTGTCTCCCTATCATCACCCAAACCCCTCCCCACACAAAATAGAACTGTCTCCCTATAATCACCCAAACCCCCTCCCCACACAAAATAGAACTGTCTCCCTATAATCACCCAAACCCCTCACCACACAAAATAGAACTGTCTCCCTATAATCACCCAAACCCCCTCCCCACACAAAATAGAACTGTCTCCCACTCATCACCCAAACCCCTCCCCACACAAAATTGAACTGTCTCCCTATAATCACCCAAACCCCCTCCCCACACAAAATAGAACTGTCTCCCATTCATCACCCAAACCCCCTCCCCACACAAAATAGAACTGTCTCCCTATCATCACCCAAACCACACCCCACACAAAATAGAACTGTCTACCTATAATCACCCAAACCCCTCACCACACAAAATAGAACTGTCTACCTATAATCACCCAAACCCCCTCCCCACACAAAATAGAACAGTCTCCCTATAATCACCCATACCCCCTCCCCACACAAAATAGAACTGTCTCCCTATAATCACCAAAACCCCTCCCCACACAAAATACAACTGTCTACCTATAATCACCCAAACCACACCCCACACAAAATAGAACTGTCTACCTATAATCACCCAAACCCCTCACCACACAAAATAGAACTGTCTCCCTATAATCACCCAAACCCCCTCCCTACACAAAATAGAACAGTCTCCCTATAATCACCCAAACCCCCTCCCCACACAAAATAGAACAGTCTCCCTATAATCACCCAAACCCCTCCCCACACAAAATAGAACTGTCTCCCTATAATCACCCAAACCCCTCACCACACAAAATAGAACTGTCTACCTATAATCACCCAAACCCCTCACCACACAAAATAGAACTGTCTACCTATAATCACCCAAACCCCCTCCCCACACAAAATAGAACTGTCTCCATATAATCACGCATACCCCCTCCCCACACAAAATAGAACTGTCTCCCTATAATCACCAAACCCCCTCCCCACACAAAATAGAACTGTCTCCCTATAATCACCCAAACCCCTCCCCACACAAAATAGAACTGTCTCCCTATAATCACCAAACCCCCTCCCCACACAAAATAGAACTGTCTCCCTATAATCACCCAAACCCCTCCCCACACAAAATAGAACTGTCTCCCTATAATCACCAAACCCCCTCCCCACACAAAATAGAACTGTCTCCGTATAATCACCAAACCCCCTCCCCACACAAAATAGAACTGTCTCCCTATAATCACCCAAACCCCTCCCCACACAAAATAGAACTGTCTCCCTATCATCACCCAAATCACACCCCACACAAAATAGAACTGTCTCCCTATAATCACCCAAACCCCTTACCACACAAAATAGAACTGTCTCCCTATAATCACCCAAACCCCTCCCCAAACAAAATAGAACAGTCTCCCTATAATCACCCAAACCCCTCCCCACACAAAATAGAACTGTCTCCGTATAATCACCCAAACCCCCTCCCCACACAAAATAGAACTGTCTCCCTATAATCACCCAAACCCCTCACCACACAAAATAGAACTGTCTCCCTATAATCACCCAAACCCCTCACCACACAAAATAGAACTGTCTCCCTATAATCACCCAAACCCCTCCCCACACAAAATTGAACTGTCTCCCTATAATCACCCAAACCCCTCACCACACAAAATAGAACTGTCTCCCTATAATCACCCAAACCCCTCCCCACACAAAATAGAACTGTCTCCCACTCATCACCCAAACCCCCTCCCCACACAAAATAGAACTGTCTCCCTATCATCACCCAAACCACAACCCACACAAAATAGAACTGTCTCCCTATCATCACCCAAACCCCCTCCCCACACAAAATAGAACTGTCTCCGTATAATCACCCAAACCCCGTCCCCACACAAAATAGAACTGTCTACCTATAATCACCCAAACCCCCTCCCCACACAAAATAGAACTGTCTCCCTATCATCACCCAAACCCCCTCCCCACACAAAATAGAACTGTCACCCATTCATCACCCAAACCCCTCCCCACACAAAATAGAACTGTCTCCCTATCATCACCCAAACCCCCTCCCCACACAAAATAGAACTGTCTCCGTATAATCATCCAAACCCCCTCCCCACACAAAATAGAACTGTCTGCCTATAATCACCCAAACCCCCTCCCCACACAAAATAGAACTGTCTCCCTATCATCACCCAAACCCCCTCCCCACACAAAATAGAACTGTCACCCATTCATCACCCAAACCCCTCACCACACAAAATAGAACTGTCTCCCTATCATCACCCAAACCCCCTCCCCACACAAAATAGAACTGTCTCCGTATAATCACCCAAACCCCCTCCCCACACAAAATAGAACTGTCTACCTATAATCACCCAAACCCCCTCCCCACACAAAATAGAACTGTCTCCCTATCATCACCCAAACCCCTCCCCACACAAAATAGAACTGTCTCCCTATAATCACCCAAACCCCCTCCCCACACAAAATAGAACTGTCTCCCTATAATCACCCAAACCCCTCACCACACAAAATAGAACTGTCTCCCTATAATCACCCAAACCCCCTCCCCACACAAAATAGAACTGTCTCCGTATAATCACCCAAACCCCCTCCCCACACAAAATAGAACTGTCTACCTATAATCACCCAAACCCCCTCCCCACACAAAATAGAACTGTCTCCCTATCATCACCCAAACCCCTCCCCACACAAAATAGAACTGTCTCCCTATAATCACCCAAACCCCCTCCCCACACAAAATAGAACTGTCTCCCTATAATCACCCAAACCCCTCACCACACAAAATAGAACTGTCTCCCTATAATCACCCAAACCCCCTCCCCACACAAAATAGAACTGTCTCCCACTCATCACCCAAACCCCTCCCCACACAAAATTGAACTGTCTCCCTATAATCACCCAAACCCCCTCCCCACACAAAATAGAACTGTCTCCCATTCATCACCCAAACCCCCTCCCCACACAAAATAGAACTGTCTCCCTATCATCACCCAAACCACACCCCACACAAAATAGAACTGTCTACCTATAATCACCCAAACCCCTCACCACACAAAATAGAACTGTCTACCTATAATCACCCAAACCCCCTCCCCACACAAAATAGAACAGTCTCCCTATAATCACCCATACCCCCTCCCCACACAAAATAGAACTGTCTCCCTATAATCACCAAAACCCCTCCCCACACAAAATACAACTGTCTACCTATAATCACCCAAACCCCTCCCCACACAAAATAGAACTGTCTACCTATAATCACCCATACCCCCCTCCCCACACAAAATAGAACTGTCTCCCTATAATCACCCAAACCCCTCCCCACACAAAATACAACTGTCTCCCTATCATCACCCAAACCACACCCCACACAAAATAGAACTGTCTACCTATAATCACCCAAACCCCTCACCACACAAAATAGAACTGTCTCCCTATAATCACCCAAACCCCCTCCCTACACAAAATAGAACAGTCTCCCTATAATCACCCAAACCCCCTCCCCACACAAAATAGAACAGTCTCCCTATAATCACCCAAACCCCTCCCCACACAAAATAGAACTGTCTCCCTATCATCACCCAAACCCCCTCCCCACACAAAATAGAACTGTCTCCCACTCATCACCCAAACCCCTCACCACACAAAATAGAACTGTCTCCCTATAATCACCCAAACCCCCTCCCTACACAAAATAGAACAGTCTCCCTATAATCACCCAAACCCCCTCCCCACACAAAATAGAACTGTCTCCCTATAATCACCCAAACCCCTCCCCACACAAAATACAACTGTCTCCCTATCATCACCCAAACCACACCCCACACAAAATAGAACTGTCTACCTATAATCACCCAAACCCCTCACCACACAAAATAGAACTGTCTCCCTATAATCACCCAAACCCCCTCCCTACACAAAATAGAACAGTCTCCCTATAATCACCCAAACCCCCTCCCCACACAAAATAGAACAGTCTCCCTATAATCACCCAAACCCCTCCCCTCACAAAATAGAACTGTCTCCCTATCATCACCCAAACCCCCTCCCCACACAAAATAGAACTGTCTCCCACTCATCACCCAAACCCCTCACCACACAAAATAGAACTGTCTCCCTATAATCACCCAAACCCCCTCCCTACACAAAATAGAACAGTCTCCCTATAATCACCCAAACCCCACCCCACACAAAATAGAACTGTCACCCATTCATCACCCAAACCCCTCCCCACACAAAATAGAACTGTCACCCATTCATCACCCAAACCCCTCCCCACACAAAATAGAACTGTCACCCATTCATCACCCAAACCCCTCCCCACACAAAATAGAACTGTCTCCCTATAATCACCAAACCCCCTCCCCACACAAAATAGAACTGTCTCCGTATAATCACCCAAACCCCACCCCACACAAAATAGAACTGTCACCCATTCATCACCCAAACCCCACCCCACACAAAATAGAACTGTCACCCATTCATCACCCAAACCCCTCCCCACACAAAATAGAACTGTCTCCCTATAATCACCAAACCCCCTCCCCACACAAAATAGAACTGTCTCCGTATAATCACCCAATCCCCTCCCCACACAAAATGGAACAGTCTCCCATTCATCACCCAAACCCCTCCCCACACAAAATGGAACAGTCTCCGTATAATCACCCAATCCCCTCCCCACACAAAATGGAACAGTCTCCGTATAATCACCCAATCCCCTCCCCACACAAAATGGAACAGTCTCCGTATAATCACCCAAACCCCTCCCCACACAAAATGGAACAGTCTCCGTATAATCACCCAATCCCCTCCCCACACAAAATGGAACAGTCTCCGTATAATCACCCAAACCCCTCCCCACACAAAATGGAACAGTCTCCGTATAATCACCCAAACCCCTCCCCACACAAAATGGAACAGTCTCCGTATAATCACCCAATCCCCTCCCCACACAAAATGGAACAGTCTCCCATTCATCACCCAAACCCCTCCCCACACAAAATGGAACAGTCTCCCATTCATCACCCAAACCCCTCCCCACACAAAATAGAACTGTCTCTCATTCATCACCCAATCCCCTCCCCACACAAAATGGAACTGTCTCCCATTCATCACCCAATCCCCTCCCCACACAAAATGGAACAGTCTCCCATTCATCACCCAAACCCCTCCCCACAAAAAATAGAACTGTCTCCGTATAATCACCCAAACCCCTCCCCACACAAAATAGAACTGTCTCCCATTCATCACCCAAACCCCTCCCCACAAAAAATGGAACCGTCTCCCATTCATCACTCAAACCCCTCCCCACACAAAATAGAACTGTCTCCCTATAATCACCCAAACCCCCTCCCACAACAAAATAGAACTGTCTCCCTATAATCACCCAAACCCCCTCCCCACACAAAATAGAACTGTCTCCCTATAATCACCAAACCCCCTCCCCACACAAAATAGAACTGTCTCCCTATAATCACCCAAACCCCCCTCCCCACACAAAATAGAACTGTCTCCCTATAATCACCCAAACCCCCTCCCCACACAAAATAGAACTGTCTCCCTATAATCACCAAACCCCCTCCCCACACAAAATAGAACTGTCTCCCTATAATCACCCAAACCCCCTCCCCACACAAAATAGAACTGTCTCCCTATAATCACCCAAACCCCTCCCCACACAAAACAGAACTGTCTCCCTATAATCACCAAACCCCCTCCCCACACAAAATAGAACTGTCTCCCTATAATCACCCAAACCCCCTCCCCACACAAAATAGAACTGCCTCCCACTCATCACCCAAACCCCTCCCCACACAAAATTGAACTGTCTCCCTATAATCACCCAAACCCCTCACCACACAAAATAGAACTGTCTCCCACTCATCACCCAAACCCCCTCCCCACACAAAATAGAACTGTCTCCCTATCATCACCCAAACCACACCCCACACAAAATAGAACTGTTTCCCTATCATCACCCAAACCCCCTCCCCACACAAAATAGAACTGTCTCCGTATAATCACCCAAACCCCCTCCCCACACAAAATAGAACAGTCTCTCTATAATCACCCAAACCCCCTCCCCACACAAAATAGAACTGTCTCCCTATCATCACCCAAACCCCCTCCCCACACAAAATAGAACTGTCACCCATTCATCACCCAAACCCCTCCCCACACAAAATAGAACTGTCTCCCTATCATCACCCAAACCCCCTCCCCACACAAAATAGAACTGTCTCCGTATAATCACCCAAACCCCCTCCCCACACAAAATAGAACTGTCTACCTATAATCACCCAAACCCCCTCCCCACACAAAATAGAACTGTCACCCATTCATCACCCAAACCCCTCACCACACAAAATAGAACTGTCTCCCTATCATCACCCAAACCCCCTCCCCACACAAAATAGAACTGTCTCCGTATAATCACCCAAACCCCCTCCCCACACAAAATAGAACTGTCTACCTATAATCACCCAAACCCCCTCCCCACACAAAATAGAACTGTCTCCCTATCATCACCCAAACCCCTCCCCACACAAAATAGAACTGTCTCCCTATAATCACCCAAACCCCCTCCCCACACAAAATAGAACTGTCTCCCTATAATCACCCAAACCCCTCACCACACAAAATAGAACTGTCTCCCTATAATCACCCAAACCCCCTCCCCACACAAAATAGAACTGTCTCCCACTCATCACCCAAACCCCTCCCCACACAAAATTGAACTGTCTCCCTATAATCACCCAAACCCCCTCCCCACACAAAATAGAACTGTCTCCCATTCATCACCCAAACCCCCCTCCCCACACAAAATAGAACTGTCTCCCTATCATCACCCAAACCACACCCCACACAAAATAGAACTGTCTACCTATAATCACCCAAACCCCTCACCACACAAAATAGAACTGTCTACCTATAATCACCCAAACCCCCTCCCCACACAAAATAGAACAGTCTCCCTATAATCACCCATACCCCCTCCCCACACAAAATAGAACTGTCTCCCTATAATCACCAAAACCCCTCCCCACACAAAATACAACTGTCTACCTATAATCACCCAAACCACACCCCACACAAAATAGAACTGTCTACCTATAATCACCCAAACCCCTCACCACACAAAATAGAACTGTCTCCCTATAATCACCCAAACCCCCTCCCTACACAAAATAGAACAGTCTCCCTATAATCACCCAAACCCCCTCCCCACACAAAATAGAACAGTCTCCCTATAATCACCCAAACCCCTCCCCACACAAAATAGAACTGTCTCCCTATAATCACCCAAACCCCTCACCACACAAAATAGAACTGTCTACCTATAATCACCCAAACCCCTCACCACACAAAATAGAACTGTCTACCTATAATCACCCAAACCCCCTCCCCACACAAAATAGAACTGTCTCCATATAATCACGCATACCCCCTCCCCACACAAAATAGAACTGTCCTTCCCTCTCCTATATCACCAAACCCCCTCCCCACACAAATAGAACTGTCTCCCTATAATCACCCAAACCCCTCCCCACACAAAATAGAACTGTCTCCCTATAATCACCAAACCCCCTCCCCACACAAAATAGAACTGTCTCCCTATAATCACCCAAACCCCTCCCCACACAAAATAGAACTGTCTCCCTATAATCACCAAACCCCCTCCCCACACAAAATAGAACTGTCTCCGTATAATCACCAAACCCCCTCCCCACACAAAATAGAACTGTCTCCCTATAATCACCCAAACCCCTCCCCACACAAAATAGAACTGTCTCCCTATCATCACCCAAATCACACCCCACACAAAATAGAACTGTCTCCCTATAATCACCCAAACCCCTTACCACACAAAATAGAACTGTCTCCCTATAATCACCCAAACCCCTCCCCAAACAAAATAGAACAGTCTCCCTATAATCACCCAAACCCCTCCCCACACAAAATAGAACTGTCTCCGTATAATCACCCAAACCCCCTCCCCACACAAAATAGAACTGTCTCCCTATAATCACCCAAACCCCTCACCACACAAAATAGAACTGTCTCCCTATAATCACCCAAACCCCTCACCACACAAATAGAACTGTCTCCCTATAATCACCCAAACCCCTCCCCCACACAAAAATTGAACTGTCTCCCTATAATCACCCAAACCCCTCACCACACAAAATAGAACTGTCTCCCTATAATCACCCAAACCCCTCCCCACACAAATAGAACTGTCTCCCACTCATCACCCAAACCCCCTCCCCACACAAAATAGAACTGTCTCCCTATCATCACCCAAACCACAACCCACACAAAATAGAACTGTCTCCCTATCATCACCCAAACCCCCTCCCCACACAAAATAGAACTGTCTCCGTATAATCACCCAAACCCCGTCCCCACACAAAATAGAACTGTCTACCTATAATCACCCAAACCCCCTCCCCACACAAAATAGAACTGTCTCCTATCATCACCCAAACCCCCTCCCCACACAAAATAGAACTGTCACCCATTCATCACCCAAACCCTCCCCACACAAAATAGAACTGTCTCCCTATCATCACCCAAACCCCCTCCCCACACAAAATAGAACTGTCTCCGTATAATCATCCAAACCCCCTCCCCACACAAAATAGAACTGTCTGCCTATAATCACCCAAACCCCCTCCCCACACAAAATAGAACTGTCTCCCTATCATCACCCAAACCCCCTCCCCACACAAAATAGAACTGTCACCCATTCATCACCCAAACCCCTCACCACACAAAATAGAACTGTCTCCCTATCATCACCCAAACCCCCTCCCCACACAAAATAGAACTGTCTCCGTATAATCACCCAAACCCCCTCCCCACACAAAATAGAACTGTCTACCTATAATCACCCAAACCCCCTCCCCACACAAAATAGAACTGTCTCCCTATCATCACCCAAACCCCTCCCCACACAAAATAGAACTGTCTCCCTATAATCACCCAAACCCCCTCCCCACACAAAATAGAACTGTCTCCCTATAATCACCCAAACCCCTCACCACACAAAATAGAACTGTCTCCCTATAATCACCCAAACCCCCTCCCCACACAAAATAGAACTGTCTCCGTATAATCACCCAAACCCCTCACCACACAAAATAGAACTGTCTCCCTATAATCACCCAAACCCCCTCCCCACACAAAATAGAACTGTCTACCTATAATCACCCAAACCCCCTCCCCACACAAAATAGAACTGTCTCCCTATCATCACCCAAACCCCTCCCCACACAAAATAGAACTGTCTCCCTATAATCACCCAAACCCCCTCCCCACACAAAATAGAACTGTCTCCCTATAATCACCCAAACCCCTCACCACACAAAATAGAACTGTCTCCCTATAATCACCCAAACCCCCTCCCCACACAAAATAGAACTGTCTCCCACTCATCACCCAAACCCCTCCCCACACAAAATTGAACTGTCTCCCTATAATCACCCAAACCCCCTCCCCACACAAAATAGAACTGTCTCCCATTCATCACCCAAACCCCCTCCCCACACAAAATAGAACTGTCTCCCTATCATCACCCAAACCACACCCCACACAAAATAGAACTGTCTACCTATAATCACCCAAACCCCTCACCACACAAAATAGAACTGTCTACCTATAATCACCCAAACCCCCTCCCCACACAAAATAGAACAGTCTCCCTATAATCACCCATACCCCCTCCCCACACAAAATAGAACTGTCTCCCTATAATCACCAAAACCCCTCCCCACACAAAATACAACTGTCTACCTATAATCACCCAAACCCCTCCCCACACAAAATAGAACTGTCTACCTATAATCACCCATACCCCCCTCCCCACACAAAATAGAACTGTCTCCCTATAATCACCCAAACCCCTCCCCACACAAAATACAACTGTCTCCCTATCATCACCCAAACCACACCCCACACAAAATAGAACTGTCTACCTATAATCACCCAAACCCCTCACCACACAAAATAGAACTGTCTCCCTATAATCACCCAAACCCCCTCCCTACACAAAATAGAACAGTCTCCCTATAATCACCCAAACCCCCTCCCCACACAAAATAGAACAGTCTCCCTATAATCACCCAAACCCCTCCCCACACAAAATAGAACTGTCTCCCTATCATCACCCAAACCCCCTCCCCACACAAAATAGAACTGTCTCCCACTCATCACCCAAACCCCTCACCACACAAAATAGAACTGTCTCCCTATAATCACCCAAACCCCCTCCCTACACAAAATAGAACAGTCTCCCTATAATCACCCAAACCCCCTCCCCACACAAAATAGAACTGTCTCCCTATAATCACCCAAACCCCTCCCCACACAAAATACAACTGTCTCCCTATCATCACCCAAACCACACCCCACACAAAATAGAACTGTCTACCTATAATCACCCAAACCCCTCACCACACAAAATAGAACTGTCTCCCTATAATCACCCAAACCCCCTCCCTACACAAAATAGAACAGTCTCCCTATAATCACCCAAACCCCCTCCCCACACAAAATAGAACAGTCTCCCTATAATCACCCAAACCCCTCCCCTCACAAAATAGAACTGTCTCCCTATCATCACCCAAACCCCCTCCCCACACAAAATAGAACTGTCTCCCACTCATCACCCAAACCCCTCACCACACAAAATAGAACTGTCTCCCTATAATCACCCAAACCCCCTCCCTACACAAAATAGAACAGTCTCCCTATAATCACCAAACCCCCTCCCACACAAAATAGAACTGTCTCCCTATAATCACCCAAACCCCTCACCACACAAAATAGAACTGTCTACCTATAATCACCCAAACCCCCTCCCCACACAAATAGAACTGTCTCCGTATAATCACCCATACCCCCTCCCCACACAAAATAGAACTGTCTCCCTATAATCACCAAACCCCCTCCCCACACAAATAGAACTGTCTCCGTATAATCACCCATACCCCCTCCCCACACAAAATAGAACTGTCTCCCTATAATCACCAAACCCCCTCCCCACACAAAATAGAACTGTCTCCCTATAATCACCCAAACCCCTCCCCACACAAAATAGAACTGTCTCCCTATAATCACCAAACCCCCTCCCCACACAAAATAGAACTGTCTCCCTATAATCACCCAAAACCCCTCCCAACACAAAATAGAACTGTCTCCCTATAATCACCAAACCCCCTCCCCACACAAAATAGAACTGTCTCCGTATAATCACCAAACCCCCTCCCCACACAAAATAGAACTGTCTCCCTATAATCACCCAAACCCCTCCCCACACAAAATACAACTGTCTACCTATAATCACCCAAAACCCCTCACCACACAAAATAGAACTGTCTCCCTATAATCACCCAAACCCCTCCCCAGACAAAATAGAACAGTCTCCCTATAATCACCCAAACCCCTCCCCACACAAAATAGAACTGTCTCCGTATAATCACCCAAACCCCCCTCCCCACAGAAAATAGAACTGTCTCCCTATAATCACCCAAACCCCTCACCACACAAAATAGAACTGTCTCCCACTCATCACCCATACCCCCTCCCCACACAAAATAGAACTGTCTCCCTATAATCACCCAAACCCCTCCCCACACAAAATAGAACTGTCTCCCTATAATCACCCAAACCCCTCCCCACACAAAATAGAACTGTCTCCCACTCATCACCCAAACCCCTCCCCACACAAAATAGAACTGTCTCCCTATAATCACCCAAACCCCTCCCCACACAAAATAGAACTGTCTCCCTATAATCACCCAAACCCCTCCCCACACAAAATAGAACTGTCTCCCTATAATCACCCAAACCCCTCCCCACACAAAATAGAACTGTCTCCCACTCATCACCCAAACCCCTCCCCACACAAAATAGAACTGTCTCCCTATAATCACCCAAACCCCTCCCCACACAAAATAGAACTGTCTCCCATTCATCACCCAAACCCCCTCCCCACACAAAATAGAACTGTCTCCCATTCATCACCCAAACCCCTCCCCACACAAAATAGAACTGTCTCCCTATAATCACCCAAACCCCTCCCCACACAAAATAGAACTGTCTCCCATTCATCACCCAAACCCCTCCCCACACAAAATAGAACTGTCTCCCTATAATCACCCAAACCCCTCCCCACACAAAATAGAACTGTCTCCCATTCATCACCCAATCCCCTCCCCACACAAAATGGAACTGTCTCCCATTCATCACCCAATCCCCTCCCCACACAAAATGGAACAGTCTCCCATTCATCACCCAAACCCCTCCCCACAAAAAATAGAACTGTCTCCCTATCATCACCCAAACCCCCTCCCCACACAAAATAGAACTGTCTCCCTATCATCACCCAAACCCCCCTCCCCACACAAAATAGAACTGTCACCCATTCATCACCCAAACCCCTCCCCACACAAAATAGAACTGTCTCCCTATCATCACCCAAACCCCCTCCCCACACAAAATAGAACTGTCTCCGTATAATCACCCAAACCCCCTCCCCACACAAAATAGAACTGTCTACCTATAATCACCCAAACCCCCTCCCCACACAAAATAGAACTGTCTCCCTATCATCACCCAAACCCCTCCCCACACAAAATAGAACTGTCTCCCTATAATCACCCAAACCCCCTCCCCACACAAAATAGAACTGTCTCCCTATAATCACCCAAACCCCTAACAACACAAAATAGAACTGTCTCCCTATAATCACCCAAACCCCCTCCCCACACAAAATAGAACTGTCTCCCACTCATCACCCAAACCCCTCCCCACACAAAATTGAACTGTCTCCCTATAATCACCCAAACCCCCTCCCCACACAAAAAAGAACTGTCTCCCATTCATCACCCAAACCCCCTCCCCACACAAAATAGAACTGTCTCCCTATCATCACCCAAACCACACCCCACACAAAATAGAACTGTCTACCTATAATCACCCATACCCCCTCCCCACACAAAATAGAACTGTCTCCCTATAATCACCAAAACCCCTCCCCACACAAAATAGAACTGTCTACCTATAATCACCCATACCCCCTCCCCACACAAAATAGAACTGTCTCCCTATAATCACCCAAACCCCCTCCCCACACAAAATGGAACAGTCTCCCATTCATCACCCAAACCCCTCCCCACACAAAATAGAACTGTCTCCGTATAATCACCCAAACCCCATCCCCACACAAAATAGAACTGTCTCCCTATCATCACCCAAACCCCTCCCCACACAAAATAGAACTGTCTACCTATAATCACCCATACCCCCTCCCCACACAAAATAGAACTGTCTCCCTATAATCACCAAAACCCCTCCCCACACAAAATAGAACTGTCTACCTATAATCACCCATACCCCCCTCCCCACACAAAATAGAACTGTCTCCCTATAATCACCCAAACCCCTCACCACACAAAATAGAACTGTCTACCTATAATCACCCATACCCCCTCCCCACACAAAATAGAACTGTCTCCCTATAATCACCAAAACCCCTCCCCACACAAAATACAACTGTCTACCTATAATCACCCAAAACCCTCCCCCACACAAAATAGAACTGTCTACCTATAATCACCCATACCCCCTCCCCACACAAAATAGAACTGTCTCCCTATAATCACCCAAACCCCTCCCCACACAAAATACAACTGTCTCCCTATCATCACCCAAACCACAACCCACACAAAATAGAACTGTCTACCTATAATCACCCAAACCCCCTCCCCACACAAAATAGAACAGTCTCCCTATAATCACCCAAACCACTCCCCACACAAAATAGAACTGTCTCCCTATAATCACCCAAACCCCTCACCACAGAAAATAGAACTGTCTACCTATAATCACCCAAACCCCTCACCACACAAAATAGAACTGTCTACCTATAATCACCCAAACCCCCTCCCCACACAAAATAGAACTGTCTCCGTATAATCACCCATACCCCCCTCCCCACACAAAATAGAACTGTCTCCCTATAATCACCAAACCCCCTCCCCACACAAAATAGAACTGTCTCCCTATAATCACCCAAACCCCTCCCCACACAAAACAGAACTGTCTCCCTATAATCACCAAACCCCCTCCCCACACAAAATAGAACTGTCTCCCTATAATCACCCAAACCCCTCACCACACAAAATAGAACTATCTCCCTATAATCACCCAAACCCCTCCCCAGACAAAATAGAACAGTCTCCCTATAATCACCCAAACCCCTCCCCACACAAAATAGAACTGTCTCCGTATAATCACCCAAACCCCCTCCCCACAGAAAATAGAACTGTCTCCAATTCATCACCCAAACCCCTCCCCACACAAAATAGAACTGTCTCCAATTCATCACCCAAACCCCTCCCCACACAAAATAGAACTGTCTCCCTATAATCACCCAAACCCCCTCCCCACAGAAAATAGAACTGTCTCCCACTCATCACCCATACCCCCTCCCCACACAAAGTAGAACAGTCTCCCTATAATCACCCAAACCCCTCCCCACACAAAATAGAACTGTCTCCCTATAATCACCCAAACCCCTCCCCACACAAAATAGAACAGTCTCCCTATAATCACACAAAAACCTCCCCACACAAAATAGAACTGTCTCCCACTCATCACCCAAACCCCTCCCCACACAAAGTAGAACTGTCTCCCAATAATCACCCAAACCCCTCCCCACACAAAATAGAACTGTCTCCCACTCATCACCCAAACCCCTCCCCACACAAAATAGAACTGTCTCCCTATAATCACCCAAACCCCTCCCCACACAAAATAGAACTGTCTCCCACTCATCACCCAAACCCCTCCCCACACAAAATAGAACTGTCATCCTATAATCACCCAAACCCCTCCCCACACAAAATAGAACTGTCTCCCATTCATCACCCAAACCCCCTCCCCACACAAAATACAACTGTCTCCCATTCATCACCCAAACCCCCTCCCCACACAAAATAGAACTGTCTCCCATTCATCACCCAAACCCCTCCCCACACAAAATAGAACTGTCTCCCTATAATCACCCAAACCCCTCCCCACACAAAATAGAACTGTCTCCCATTCATCACCCAAACCCCCTCCCCACTAAAAATAGAACTGTCTCCCATTCATCACCCAAACCCCTCCCCACACAAAATAGAACTGTCTCCCATTCATCACCCAAACCCCTCCCCACACAAAATAGAACTGTCTCCCATTCATCACCCAAACCCCTCCCCACACAAAATAGAACTGTCTCCCTATAATCACCCAAACCCCTCCCCACACAAAATAGAACTGTCTCCCATTCATCACCCAAACCCCTCCCCACACAAAATAGAACTGTCTCCCTATAATCACCCAAACCCCTCCCCACACAAAATAGAACTCTCTCCCTATAATCACCCAAACCCCTCCCCACACAAAATAGAACTGTCTCCCATTCATCACCCAAACCCCCTCCCCACACAAAATAGAACTGTCTCCCATTCATCACCCAAACCCCTCCCCACACAAAATAGAACTGTCTCCCATTCATCACCCAAACCCCTCCCCACACAAAATAGAACTGTCTCCCATTCATCACCCAAACCCCTCCCCACACAAAATAGAACTGTCTCCCATTCATCACCCAAACCCCTCCCCACACAAAATAGAACTGTCTCCCTATAATCACCCAAACCCCTCCCCACACAAAATAGAACTGTCTCCCTATAATCACCAAACCCCCTCCCCACACAAAATAGAACTGTCTCCCTATAATCACCCAAACCCCTCCCCACACAAAATAGAACTGTCTACCTATAATCACCCAAACCCCCTCCCCACACAAAATAGAACTGTCTCCGTATAATCACCCATACCCCCTCCCCACACAAAATAGAACTGTCTCCCTATAATCACCAAAACCCCCTCCCCACACAAAATAGAACTGTCTCCCTATAATCACCCAAACCCCTCCCCACACAAAATAGAACTGTCTCCCTATAATCACCCAAACCCCTCCCCACACAAAATAGAACTGTCTCCCTATAATCACCCAAACCCCTCCCCACACAAAATAGAACTGTCTCCCACTCATCACCCAAACCCCTCCCCACACAAAGTAGAACTGTCTCCCTATAATCACCCAAACCCCTCCCCACACAAAATAGAACTGTCTCCCACTCATCACCCAAACCCCTCCCCACACAAAATAGAACTGTCTCCCTATAATCACCCAAACCCCTCCCCACACAAAATAGAACTGTCTCCCACTCATCACCCAAACCCCTCCCCACACAAAATAGAACTGTCTCCCTATAATCACCCAAACCCCTCCCCACACAAAATAGAACTGTCTCCCATTCATCACCCAAACCCCCTCCCCACACAAAATAGAACTGTCTCCCATTCATCACCCAAACCCCTCCCCACACAAAATAGAACTGTCTCCCATTCATCACCCAAACCCCTCCCCACACAAAATAGAACTGTCTCCCATTCATTACCCAAACCCCTCCCCACACAAAATGGAACAGTCTCCCATTCATCACCCAAACCCCTCCCCACACAAAATAGAACTGTCTCCCTATCATCACCCAAACCCCTCCCCACACAAAATAGAACTGTCTCCCTATAATCACCCAAACCCCTCCCCACACAAAATAGAACTGTCTCCCACTCATCACCCAAACCCCTCCCCACACAAAATAGAACTGTCTCCCTATAATCACCCAAACCCCTCCCCACACAAAATAGAACTGTCTCCCTATAATCACCCAAACCCCCTCCCCACACAAAATAGAACTGACACCCATTCATCACCCAAATCCCTCCCCACACAAAATAGAACTGTCTCCCATTCATTACCCAAACCCGTCCCCACACAAAATAGAACAGTCTCCGTATAATCACCCAAACCCCTCCCCACACAAAATAGAACTGTCTCCCACTCATCACCCAAACCCCTCCCCACACAAAATAGAACTGTCTCCCTATAATCACCCAAACACCTCCCCACACAAAATAGAACTGTCTCCCTATAATCACCCAAACCCCCTCCCCACACAAAATAGAACTGTCTCCCTATCATCGCCCAAACCCTTCCTCACACAAAATAGAACTGTCTCCCTATAATCACCCAAACCACTCCCCACACAAAATAGAACTGTCTCCCTATAATCACCCAAACCCCCTCCCCACACAAAATAGAACTGTCTCCCTATCATCGCCCAAACCCTTCCTCACACAAAATAGAACTGTCTCCCTATCATCACCCAAACCCCTCCCCACACAAAATAGAACTGTCTCTCATTCATCACCCAAACCCCTCCCCACACAAAATAGAACTGTCACCCATTCATCAACCAAACCCCTCCCCACTCAAAATAGAACTGTCTCCCTATCATCACCCAAACCCCTCCCCACACAAAATAGAACTGTCACCCATTCATCAACCAAACCCCCTCCCCACTCAAAATAGAACTGTCTCCCTATCATCACCCAAACCCCCTCCCCACACAAAATAGAACTGTCACCCATTCATCATCCAAACCCCTCCCCACACAAAATAGAACTGTCTCCCTATAATCACCCAATCCCCTCCCCACACAAAATAGAACTGACTCCCATTCATCACCCAAACTCTCCCCACACAAAATTGAACCGTCTCCCTATAATCACCCAAACACCTCCCCACACAAAATAGAACTGACTCCCATTCATCCCCCAAACTCTCCCCACACAAAATTGAACTGTCTCCCAATAATCACCCAAACCCCTCCCCACACAAAATAGAACTGACTCCCATTCATCCCCCAAACTCTCCCCTCACAAAATAGAACTGTCTCCCAATAATCACCCAAACCCCTCCCCACACAAAATAGAACTGACTCCCATTCATCCCCCAAACTCTCCCCACACAAAATAGAACTGTCTCCCATTCATCAACCAAACCCCTCCCCACTCAAAATAGAACTGTCTCCCTATCATCACCCAAACCCCCTCCCCACACAAAATAGAACTGTCACCCATTCATCATCCAAACCCATCCCCACACAAAATAGAACTGTCTCCCTATAATCACCCAAACCCCCTCCCCACACAAAATAGAACTGTCTCCCTATAATCACCCAATCCCCTCCCCACACAAAATAGAACTGACTCCCATTCATCACCCAAACTCTCCCCACACAAAATTGAACCATCTCCCTATAATCACCCAAACACCTCCCCACACAAAATAGAACTGACTCCCATTCATCCCCCAAACTCTCCCCATACAAAATAGAACTGTCTCCCATTCATCACCCAAACCCCTCCCCACACAAAATAGAACTGTCTCCCTATCATCACCCAAACCCCTCCCTACACAAAATAGAACTGTCTCCCATTCATCACCCAAACCCCTCCCCACACAAAATGGAACAGTCTCCCATTTATCAAACAAACCCCTCCCCACACAAAATAGAACTGTCTCCCTATCATCACCCAAACCCCTCCCCACACAAAATAGAACCGTCTCCCTATCATCACCCAAACCCCTCCCCACACAAAATAGAACTGTCTCCCTATAATCACCCAAACCCCTCCCCACACAAAATAGAACCGTCTCCCTATCATCACCCATACCCGTCCCCGCACAAAATAGAACTGTCTCCCTATCATCACCCAAACCCCTCCCCACACAAAATAGAACTGTCTCCCTATAATCACCCAAACCCCTCCCCACACAAAATAGAACCGTCTCCCTATCATCACCCATACCCGTCCCCGCACAAAATAGAACTGTCTCCCTATCATCACCCAAACCCCCTCCCCACACAAAATAAAACTGTCTCTCATTCATCACCCAAACCCCTCCCCACACAAAATGGAACAGTCTCCCATTTATCACCCAAACCCCTCCCCACACAAAATGGAACAGTCTCCCATTCATCACCCAAACCCCTCCCCACACAAAATAGAACTGTCTCCGTATAATCACCCAAACCCCTCCCCACACAAAATAGAACTCTCCCTATAATCACCCAAACCCCTCCCCACACAAAATAGAACTGTCTCCGTATAATCACCCAAACCCCTCCCCACACAAAATAGAACTGTCTCCGTATAATCACCCAAACCCCTCCCCACACAAAATAGAACTCTCCCTATAATCACCCAAACCCCTCCCCACACAAAATAGAACTGTCTCCGTATAATCACCCAAACCCCTCCCCACACAAAATAGAACTGTCTCCGTATAATCACCCAAACCCCTCCCCACACAAAATAGAACTGTCTCCCTATAATCACCCAAACCCCTCCCCACACAAAATAGAACTCTCCCTATAATCACCCAAACCCCTCCCCACACAAAATAGAACTGTCTCCCTATAATCACACAAACCCCCTCCCCACACAAAATAGAACTGTCTCTCTATAATCACACAAACCCCCTCCCCACACAAAATAGAGCTATCTCCCTATAATCACCCAAACCCGTCCCCACACAAAATAGAACTGTCTACTTATAATCACCCATACCCCCTCCCCACACAAAATAGAACTGTCTCCCTATAATCACACAAACCCCCTCCCCACACAAAATAGAACTGTCTCCCACTCATCACCCAAACCCCTCCCCACACAAAATAGAACTGTCTCCCATTCATTACCCAAACCCGTCCCCACACAAAATAGAACTGTCTCCCTATCATCACCCAAACCCCTCCCCACACAAAATAGAACTGTCTCCCTATCATCACCCAAACCCCTCCCCACACAAAATAGAACTGTCTCCCTATCATCACCCAAACCCCTCCCCACACAAAATAGAACTGTCTCCCATTCATCACCCATACCCCTCCCCACACAAAATGGAACAGTCTCCTATTCATCACCCAAACCCCTCCCCACACAAAATAGAACTGTCTCCCTATAATCACCCAAACCCCACCCCACACAAAATAGAACTGTCTCCCTATAATCACCCAAACCCCACCCCACACAAAATAGAACTGTCTCCAAATTCATCACCCAAACCCCTCCCCACACAAAATGGAACAGTCTCCGTATAATCACCCAATCCCCTCCCCACACAAAATAGAACTGTCTCCGTATAATCACCCAAACCCCTCCCCACACAAAATAGAACTGTCTACCTATAATCACCCAAACCCCTCCCCACACAAAATGGAACAGTCTCCCATTCATCACCCAAACCCCTCCCCACACAAAATGGAACAGTCTCCCATTCATCACCCAAACCCCTCCCCACACAAAATGGAACAGTCTCCGTATAATCACCCAAACCCCTCCCCACACAAAATAGAACTGTCTCCCTATCATCACCCAAACCCCTCCCCACACAAAATAGAACAGTCTCCCATTTATCACCCAAACCCCTCCCCACACAAAATGGAACAGTCTCCGTATAATCACCCAAACCCCTCCCCACACAAAATAGAACTGTCTCCCTATAATCACCCAAACCCCTCCCCACACAAAATAGAACTGTCTCCCTATAATCACCCAAATCCCCTCCCCACACAAAATAGAACTGTCTCCCTATCATCACCCAAACCCCTCCCCACACAAAATGGAACAGTCTCCGTATAATCACCCAAACCCCTCCCCACACAAAATAGAACTGTCTCCGTATAATCACCCAAACCCCTCCCCACACAAAATAGAACTGTCTCCGTATAATCACCCAAATCCCCTCCCCACACAAAATAGAACTGTCTCCCTATCATCACCCAAACCCCTCCCCACACAAAATGGAACAGTCTCCGTATAATCACCCAAACCCCTCCCCACACAAAATAGAACTGTCTCCGTATAATCACCCAAACCCCTCCCCACACAAAATAGAACTGTCTCCGTATCATCACCCAAACCCCTCCCCACACAAAATAGAACTGTCTCCGTATAATCACCCAAACCCCTCCCCACACAAAATAGAACTGTCTCCCATTCATCACCCAAACCCCTCCCCACACAAAATAGAACTGTCTCCCATTTATCACCCAAACCCCTCCCCACACAAAATGGAACAGTCTCCGTATAATCACCCAAACCCCTCCCCACACAAAATAGAACTGTCTCCCTATAATCACCCAAACCCCTCCCCACACAAAATAGAACTGTCTCCCTATAATCACCCAAATCCCCTCCCCACACAAAATAGAACTGTCTCCCTATCATCACCCAAACCCCTCCCCACACAAAATGGAACAGTCTCCGTATAATCACCCAAACCCCTCCCCACACAAAATAGAACTGTCTCCGTATAATCACCCAAACCCCTCCCCACACAAAATAGAACTGTCTCCGTATAATCACCCAAATCCCCTCCCCACACAAAATAGAACTGTCTCCCTATCATCACCCAAACCCCTCCCCACACAAAATGGAACAGTCTCCGTATAATCACCCAAACCCCTCCCCACACAAAATAGAACTGTCTCCGTATAATCACCCAAACCCCTCCCCACACAAAATAGAACTGTCTCCGTATAATCACCCAAATCCCCTCCCCACACAAAATAGAACTGTCTCCCTATCATCACCCAAACCCCTCCCCACACAAAATGGAACAGTCTCCCTATCATCACCCAAACCCCTCCCCACACAAAATAGAACAGTCTCCCATTTATCACCCAAACCCCTCCCCACACAAAATGGAACAGTCTCCGTATAATCACCCAAACCCCTCCCCACACAAAATAGAACTGTCTCCCTATAATCACCCAAACCCCTCCCCACACAAAATGGAACTGTCTCCCATTCATTACCCAAACCTGTCCCCACACAAAATAGAACTGTCTCCCTATCATCACCCAAACCCCTCCCCACACAAAATAGAACTGTCTCCCATTCATCACCCAAACCCCTCCCCACACAAAATGGAACAGTCTCCTATTCATCACCCAAACCCCTCCCCACACAAAATAGAACTGTCTCCCATTCATCACCCAGACCCCTCCCCACACAAAATGGAACTGTCTCCCTATAATCACCCAAACCCCTCCCAACACAAAATAGAACTGTCTCTCATTCATCACCCAATCCCCTCCCCACACAAAATGGAACTGTCTCCCTATCATCACCCAAACCCCCTCCCCACACAAAATAGAACTGTCTCCCACTCATCACCCAAACCCCTCCCCACACAAAATAGAACTGTCTCCAAATTCATCACCCAAACCCCTCCCCACACAAAATGGAACAGTCTCCGTATAATCACCCAAACCCCATCCCCACACAAAATGGAACAGTCTCCCATTCATCACCCAAACCCCTCCCCACACAAAATGGAACAGTCTCCCATTTATCACCCAAACCCCCTCCCCACACAAAATAGAACTGTCTCCCTATAATCACCCAAACCCCTCCCCACACAAAATGGAACTGTCTCCCATTCATTACCCAAACCTGTCCCCACACAAAATAGAACTGTCTCCCTATCATCACCCAAACCCCTCCCCACACAAAATAGAACTGTCTCCCATTCATCACCCAAACCCCTCCCCACACAAAATGGAACAGTCTCCTATTCATCACCCAAACCCCTCCCCACACAAAATAGAACTGTCTCCCTATAATCACCCAAACCCCTCCCAACACAAAATAGAACTGTCTCTCATTCATCACCCAATCCCCTCCCCACACAAAATGGAACTGTCTCCCTATCATCACCCAAACCCCCTCCCCACACAAAATAGAACTGTCTCCCACTCATCACCCAAACCCCTCCCCACACAAAATGAAACTGTCTCCCTATCATCACCCAAACCCCTCACCACACAAAATAGAACTGTCTCCCTATAATCACCCAAACCCCTCCCCAGACAAAATAGAACTGTCTCCCTATAATCACCCAAACCCCTCCTCACACAAAATAGAACTGTCTCCCTATCATCACCCAAACCCCTCACCACACAAAATAGAACTGTCTCCCTATAATCACCCAAACCCCTCCCCAGACAAAATAGAACTGTCTCCCTATAATCACCCAAACCCCTCCCCACACAAAATAGAACTGTCTCCCTATAATCACCCAAACCCCTCACCACACAAAATAGAACTGTCTCCAATTCATCACCCAAACCCCTCCCCACACAAAATAGAACTGTCTCCAATTTATCACCCAAACCCCTCCCCACACAAAATAGAACTGTCTCCCTATAATCACCCAAACCCCCTCCCCACAGAAAATAGAACTGTCTCCCACTCATCACCCATACCCCCTCCCCACACAAAATAGAACTGTCTCCCTATAATCACCCAAACCCCCTCCCCACACAAAATAGAACTGTCTCCCTATAATCACCCAAACCCCTCCCCACACAAAATAGAACTGTCTCCCACTCATCACCCAAACCCCTCCCCACACAAAATAGAACTGTCTCCCTATAATCACCCAAACCCCTCCCCACACAAAATAGAACTGTCTCCCACTCATCACCCAAACCCCTCCCCACACAAAATAGAACTGTCTCCCTATAATCACCCAAACCCCTCCCCACACAAAATAGAACTGTCTCCCACTCATCACCCAAACCCCTCCTCACACAAAATAGAACTGTCTCCCTATAATCACCCAAACCCCTCCCCACACAAAATAGAACTGTCTCCCACTCATCACCCAAACCCCTCCCCACACAAAATAGAACTGTCTCCCTATAATCACCCAAACCCCTCCCCACACAAAATAGAACTGTCTCCCACTCATCACCCAAACCCCTCCCCACACAAAATAGAACTGTCTCCCTATAATCACCCAAACCCCTCCCCACACAAAATAGAACTGTCTCCCTATAATCACCCAAACCCCCTCCCCACACAAAATAGAACTGTCTCCAAATTCATCACCCAAACCCGACCCCACACAAAATAGAACTGTCTCCCATTCATCACCCAAACCCCTCCCCACACAAAATAGAACTGTCTCCCTATAATCACCCAAACCCCCTCCCCTCACAAAATAGAACTGTCTCCCTATAATCACCGAAACCCCTCCCCACACAAAATAGAACTGTCTCCCTATAATCACCCAAACCCCTCCCCACACAAAATAGAACTGTCTCCCTATAATCACCCAAACCCCTCCCCACACAAAATAGAACTGTCTCCCTATAATCACCCAAACCCCCTCCCCACACAAAATAGAACTGTCACCCATTCATCACCCAAACCCCTCCCCACACAAAATAGAACTGTCTCCCACTCATCACCCAAACCCCTCCCCACACAAAATAGAACTGTCTCCCTATAATCACCCAAACCCCTCCCCACACAAAATAGAACTGTCTCCCACTCATCACCCAAACCCCTCCCCACACAAAATAGAACTGTCTCCCTATAATCACCCAAACCCCTCCCCACACAAAATAGAACTGTCTCCCACTCATCACCCAAACCCCTCCCCACACAAAATAGAACTGTCTCCCGATCATCACCCAAACCCCTCCGCACACAAAATAGAACTGTCTCCCACTCATCACCCAAACCCCTCCCCACACAAAATAGAACTGTCTCCCTATAATCACCCAAACCCCTCCCCACACAAAATAGAACTGTCTCCCACTCATCACCCAAACCCCTCCCCACACAAAATAGAACTGTCTCCCTATAATCACCCAAACCCCTCCCCACACAAAATAGAACTGTCTCCCACTCATCACCCAAACCCCTCCCCACACAAAATAGAACTGTCTCTCATTCATCACCCAAACCCCTCCCCACACAAAATAGAACTGTCTCCCACTCATCACCCAAACCCCTCCCCACACAAAATAGAACTGTCTCCCTATCATCACCCAAACCCCTCCCCACACAAAATAGAACTGTCTCCGTATAATCACCCAAACCCCTCACCACACAAAATAGAACTGTCTCCCTATAATCACCCAAACCCCTCCCCACACAAAATAGAACTGTCTCCCTATAATCACCCAAACCCCCTCCCCACAGAAAACAAAGAAAAAATCATTGATCTGTAAACCCTTCCCCCAGAAAAAAATGCAACATGTACTTTGACCCTGATCCCCCCCACCACACAAATAACCGAAGAGAGTGCAACATAAACATCGACCTCTAAACCCCTCCCCTCAGAAAACAAAGTGGAAAGTAACTGCTGGAAAACAGAGAATAGAAAACCTAGGTGCGAGGAATTCCACAGGTCATAAACATTATCGTCCAATCTGTAAACGTAGAACCACGGTTGCATCTTCCTTCATCATCGAAAGAGAGGGACACCACATGAATGCAGAGTCCTCCCTGCCTGTCACAGCATGCTACCCAGGAATGGGCCGTTCACAGAATCCTCCTCCTACAGCAAATTAAATGGCGGGCAGTCGGCACTGGACTCTCACTTGTCTTCTGTGTTCACCTCGCTGTCTCCATCTTCCTTGATCTTTTAATCAAGTGATTAATGAATGCTTTAGTCAGCAAAATAGAGTTGAAAATCGACTATCTAAGTTTCTGGTGTAAGGTGTGAGGGAATCGTTGAGTGCAGGAGATGACTTACGGACGAGTGGGGTATATGTTGTATAGGAGAAGGTTTAATAGGAAAGATGTCAACAGAATAGAGAGAGTACAGAGATATACTGGAATGTTACCTGGGTTTCAGCACCTACGTTACAGGGAAAGATCGAACAAGTTAGGTCTTTATTCTTTGGAGCGTAGAAGTTTGAGGAGGGACTTGATAGAGATATTTAAAATTATGAGGGGGTTAGATAGAGTTGACATGGATAGGCTTTTTCCATTGAGAGTATGGGAGATTCAAACAAGAGGACGTGAGTTGAGAGTTAGGGGGCAAAAGTTTAAGGGTAACACGAGGGGGAATTTCTTTACTCAGAGAGTGGTAGCTGTGTGGAACGAGCTTCCAGTAGAAGTGGTAGAGGCAGGTTCGGTATCGTCATTTAAAGTAAAATTGGATAGGAATATGGACAGGAAAGGAATGGAGGGTTATAGGCTGAGTGCAGGTCGGTGGGACTAGGTGAGAGTAAGCGTTCGGCACGGACTAGAAGGGCCGAGATGGCCTGTTTCCATGCTGTATTTGTTATATGGTTAATGCAGGAGGCAGCAGTTTGTTCTGTGGGGTTTGTTGTCCCTAACGATACACAGAGGCCCCACCATCTGCCTATGAACCTGGAGCATTATTTATGTTACTGAGGTCCTTTTAGAACATTAGAACATGAGAAAGTGTTTGACAAGAACCGGCCATTCAGTCCAACAAAGCTCGCCAAGTTCCTACTTACATAGTTTGTTGAAATAACTACCGAGTTTAGATTAGAAAGTCTCTAAGGTACTACTCTCAACTTCACAACTAAGTAGTTTGTTCCATATATCCACAACTCACTGTGTAAAGTAATGCTTCCTGATGTTAGTCTGAAATCTCCCCGTAACCATTCTCCACCTATATCCCCGTGGCCTTGATGATGGATTCGTTTTGAAGTAGCAGTTGGCATCCACTTTACTTATACCCTGAATGAGTTTGAACACTTCTATCATGTCTCCTCACATTCAGTCTTTCTTCTTAGCGCATACGCTGCAGACCTGGAGTGAGTCTACTCACCCTTCTTTGGACTCTCTCCAGTGCCTTCACATCCCTCTCACAATATGGAGACCAAAACTGTACACAGTATTCACGGTGTGGTCTCACAAGCGCATTATACAGCTTAAGGAGAACGACTCTAGACTTCAACTCCACTGAGCACATTATGTAGCCCAACATTCTGTTAGCCTTCCTACTCGCTTCTGTGCATTGCCTCGATCTGATAGCGATGAGTCTACCAGGATGCCCAAATCCCTGTCATACAGAGCACTTTCTAACTCAAGACCCCCCATTGTATATTTATATCGAATATTTCTACTTCCTACATGTAATTCTTTACATTTACTTACATTAAGTTTCATCTGACATGTACCTGCCCACATCTGCATTTTGTTTTGATCTAACTGTATTGATTCTGCTGCCTTATGCTATCAGCCCATACCCCTAATTTTGTGTCATCGGCAGACTTTACTAGTATATTTGATATGTGCTTATCCAAATTATTAATGTAAATTAAAAACAGCAAATGCCCTAAAACTGATCCCCGCTGAACCCCACTTTTAACATCTAAGTGTGGAAATATTCCTCTCACCAGAACTGGTTCTCTGCTTTTGAGCCAATTCTGCCCCCATTCACACACCTCACCCTGAATCCCTACCGCCTATAATTTGACTATTAACCTCTCGTTGGGTACCTTGTTAAAACCCTTCTGAAAGTCTAAGTAAATGATATCAACTGCTCTATTGTTATCATAAATTTTAGTTGCCTCTTCATAGAACTCCAGCATATTAGTAGAACACGATTTCCCCTTTCTGAACCCAGCTGGCTTTCTGCTAATATGCCTGCTCTTATAAGCTGTATTTCTCACCTCCTTGCATGTGTGTGCACATGCATATGTGGGTCCACTTGTCTGTAAATGCGGGTGCACTTGTATGTACAGCGCATCTTCAACATGAGCCTGGAGCAGAGAAGAGTACCCAGACAGTGGAAAACATCCTGTATTGTCCCAGTACCGAAGAAACCACAACCAAAGGAGTTGAATGACTTCAGACCTGTTGCCTTGACGTCGCACGTGATGAAGACCATGGAGCGGCTGATAATACAGAATCTGAGGCCACAAACCAGGCACGCCCGGGATCCCCTTCAGTTTGCATATAAGGAGAAGGTGGGAGTGGAGGATGCTATCACGTATTTGCTGCACAAATCCCTCTCTCACCTGGATGGGGTCAGTGGTGCTGTGAGGATTACATTCCTGGACTTCTCTAGTGCCTTTAACACCATCCAGCCCAAGATCTTAAGGCACAAACTAACGGAGATGGGAGTAGACTCTCACATGGTGGATTGGATAGTGGACTACTTGACAGATAGACCTCAGTATGTGCGGTTGGGAGACTGTAGGTCTGACACGGTGGTCAGCAGCACAGGAGCGCCGCAGGGGACCGTGCTCTCTCTGGTCCTGTTCACCCTGTACACATCAGACTTCCAATATAACTCGGAGTTCTGCCATGTGCAGAAGTTCGCTGATGACACGGCCATAGTGGGGTGTGTCAGGAATGGACAGGAGGAGGAGTATAGGAAACTGATACAGGACTTTGTGATATGGTGCAACTCAAACTACCTGCGTCTCAATATCACCAAGACCAAGGAGATGGTGGTGGACTTTAGGAGATCTAGGCCTCATATGGAGCCAGTGATCATTAATGGAGAATGTGTGGAGCAGGTTAAGACCTACAAGTATGTGGGAGTACAGTTAGACGAGAAGCTAGACTGGACTGCCAACACAGATGCCTTGTGCAGGAAGGCACAGAGTCGACTGTACTTCCTTTGAAGGTTGGCGTCATTCAGTGTTTGTAGTGAGATGCTGAAGATGTTCTATAGGTCAGTTGTGGAGAGCGCCCTCTTCTTTGTGGTGGCGTGTTGGGGAGGCAGCATTAAGAAGAGGGACGCCTCACGTCTTAATAAGCTGGTAAGGAAGGCGGGCTCTGTCGTGGGCAAAATACTGGAGAGTATAACATCGGTAGCAGAGCGAAGGGCGCTGAGTAGGCTACGGTCAATTATGGAAAACCCTGATCATCCTCTACATAGCACCATCCAGAGACAGAGAAGCAGTTTCAGCGACAGGTTGCTATCGATGCAATGCTCCTCAGACAGGATGAAGAGATCAATACTCCCCAATGCCATTCGGCTTTACAATTCAACCGCCAGGAGTAAGATATGTTAAAGTGCCGGGGTTAGGACTCAATGTATTTAAGTAAACTACTTAAGAACTTTTTAAAAGCTATTATTAATGCTTTTTGAGAGAGTGATTTTAGATGCATATCATATTTTTACTGAGTTAAGTATTGTATGTAATTAGTTTTGCTACAATAAGTGTATGGGACATTGGAAAAAATGTTGAATTTCCCCATGGGGATGAATAAAGTATCTATATATCTATCTATCTATCTATCTATCTATCTATCTATCTATCTAAATGCGTGTGCACTTGTATGTAAATGTGGGTGCACTTGTATGCAAATGTGGGTGCACATGTATGAAAATGCGGGTCCACTTGCATGTAAATGCGGGTCCACTTGTATGCAAATGCGGGTGCACTTGTATGTAAATGCGTGTGCACTTGTATGTAAATGCGTGTGCACTTGTATGTAAATGCGTGTGCACTTGTATGTAAATGTGGGTGCACTTGTATGCAAATGCGGGTCCACTTGTATGAAAATGTGGGTCCACTTGTATGAAAATGTGGGTCCACTTGTATGTAAATGTGGGTCCACTTGTATGTAAATGCGGGTGCACTTGTATGTAAATGCGTGTGCACGTGTACGTAAATGTGGGTGCATGTGTATGTAAATGTGGGTGCACTTGTATGTAAATGTGGGTGCACGTGTATGTAAATGTGTGTGCACTTGTATGTAAATGCGTGTGCACTTGTATGTAAATGTGGGTGCACTTGTATGTAAATGCGTGTGCACTTGTACGTAAATGTGGGTGCACGTGTATGTAAATGTGTGTGCACTTGTATGTAAATGCGTGTGCACGTGTATGTAAATGTGGGTGCACGTGTATGTAAATGTGTGTGCACTTGTATGTAAATATGGGTGCACGTGTATGTAAATGTGGGTGCACTTGTATGTAAATGCATGTGCACTTGTATGTAAATGTGGGTGCACGTGTATGTAAATGTCTGTGCACTTGTATGTAAATGTGGGTGCACGTGTATGTAAATGTGTGTGCACTTGTATGTAAATGCGAGTCCACTTGTATGTAAATGCGTGTGCACTTGTATGTAAATGTGGGTGCACGTGTATGTAAATGCGTGTGCACTTGTATGTAAATGTGGGTGCACGTGTATGTAAATGCGTGTGCACTTGTATGTAAATGTGGGTGCACGTGTATGTAAATGCGTGTGCACTTGTATGTAAATGTGGGTGCACGTGTATGTAAATGTGGGTTCACTTGTATGTAAATGTGTGTGCACTTGTATGTAAATGTGGGTGCACGTGTATGTAAATGCATGTGCACTTGTATGTAAATGTGGGTACACGTGTATGTAAATGTGGGTGCACGTGTATGTAAATGCATGTGCACTTGTATATAAATGTGGGTACACGTGTATGTAAATGTGGGTGCACGTGTATGCAAATATAGAGCAAAAGTGCCACAACACCCCCTTGATAAATGCAACCTCCTCACTGACTCCTGGGAGTTACTGTCCCATAAGCCCTCGAAGTGGACAAGGGGCATTTGGACAGGACTGAGAGCTTTGTGCCTGTGCATCAGCAGCAATCAGAGCCAACAACCTGTCTCTTAATGTGAACAAAACAAAAGAGATGGTTGTTGACTTCAGGAGGGCACGGAGTGACCACTCCCCGCTAAACATCGACGGCTCCTCGGTAGAGATCGTAAAGAGCACCAAATTTCTTGGTGTTCACCTGGCAGAGAATCTCACCTGTCCCTCAACACCAGCTCCATAGCAAAGAAAGCCCAGCAGCGTCTCTACTTTCTGCGAAGGCTGAGGAAAGTCCATCTCCCACCCCTGCATCCTCATCACATTCTACAGGGGTTGTATTGAGAGCATCTTGAGCAGCTGCATCACTACCTGGTTCGGAAATTGCACCATCTCGGATCGCAAGACCCTGCAGCGGATAGTGAGGTCAGCTGAGAAGATCATCAGGGTCTCTCTTCCCACCATCACGGACATTTACACTACATGCTGCATCCACAAAGCAAACAGCATTATGAAGGATCCCACGCACCCCTCATACAATCTCTTCTCCCTCCTGCCATCTGGGAAAAGGCTCCGAAGCATTCAGGCTCTCACGACCAGACTATGTAACAGTTTCTTCCCCCAAGCTATCAGAGTCCTCAATACCCAGAGCCTGGACTGACACCTTACTGCCCTATTGTCCTGTTTATTATTTATTGTAATGCCTGTACTGTTTTGTGCACTTTATGCAGCCCTGAGTAGATCTGTAGTCTAGTGTAGTTTTTTTCTCTGTGTGTTGATTTTTACGTAGTTCAGTCTAGTTTTTGTACTGTGTCATGTAACACCATGATCCTGAAAAACGTTGTCTCATTTTTACTGTGTACTGTACCAGCAGTTATGGTCAAAATGACAATAAAGTGACTTGACTTGAGTTGACTTGACACTGTGTAAGCAGGAGGAGAAGTGATCCACCTACCTGTCCGAGCAGGGATCTCCTGGCCTATCCAGAGTCTCAACAGCAGGCTTATTAAACTCAGAACCCACTCTACCGGAGTGGGAGTAAATCATCCTCAGTTTCAAAAGGCTGCCTAAAAAGAAAAATCAGTATCAATATAACGTGCTGGAGGAGCCCAGCACTCAGGCATCGTGTGACCTGATAGGGATAAACAGTTGACGGTTCAGTCCAAGTCCTGGTGAAGGGTTTCTGTCCGAAACGCCGACTGTTTATTCCCAACATAGATGCTGCCTGACCTGCCGAGCACCTCGTGTGTATCGCTCAGGATTTCCAGCATCTGCTGGACCCCTTGTGCCTATCAGTATAAACGTGTGCATATGGTTTGTGTATGTGTATTGAGTTATTTATTTGTTTTGAGATGTAGTAGGGTAAGAGGCCACTCTGGCCCACCAGTCAGTGTGTCTGTCTGTGTGCGCTTGTTCATGTTTCTGTCGATGGGTCTCAGGGAGGGAGGCAGGATAATGTGAGGGTGTGTTGCCCTCTCCTGGTGCCACAGGGTAACACACCTGCTTATAGGCTCAGTCTGAGCAGCCTTTAATGTAGGTGTATATGACCAGGGGCTCCTAGAGATTGATATAAGGGAGATGGCGTTCAATGCCGCTCACGTAACTCAATTCTGATGCTGCTCTTTGCCCTGTTAATAACCTTCATTTATCTGGAGAGGTCTACCAGGTCAGCTCAAGTCAATAAACATAGCACATGCCAGTCAGGCTAATGACCACTCCAATCCCTTTACTTGCCAGCCACCTTCTGTATTTTCCAAGTATGGGGTCTTTTTTCTTTTAACAATTGCAAGACAAGTATTTTTTTTGTGGAAGGTTCCTTCCCACAACAAATGGTTAAGTCTCCTTTGCCAGACATGCTGAAGGTAGAATCAATCATTTGTTCTGACCGACAGCAACTTGCACACGGTTTATACTTGCACATGTTTTCCTCATGCTGAAAATGTGACGCAATGAATCCGATTAGTGCTGATAAACAAGTATTTATCACTCAAACACACACCCGCTTAGCTTTCAACCCGATAGCATAAAAATCGATTTCTCCTGGTAAAAACAATTCCCTCCCCTCTACTTATATTCTCCACTCTGACCTCTTACCTCTTCTCATCTGCCTATCACCTTCCCCTGGGTCCCCTCTTCCTTCCCTTTCTCCTGTGATCCACTCTCCTCTCCTAACAGATTCCTTCTTCAGTCGTTTATCTTTCCCTCCCACCTGGCTTCAGCTATCCTCCATCCCCTTCCCCCACCTTTTCAGTCTGGCATCTTCCCCCTTCCTTTCCAGTCCTGAAGAAGCCTCTGGGCCTGAAGCTTTGCCTGTTTATTCATTTCCAAGGATGCTGCCCAACCCACAGAGTTCCTCCAGAATTTTATATGTGTTGTTATGAATAGGTTGTCTGGTTATTAACCAATCTTTTCTGAGATTGTGGGGTGGCCAAAGGGGATGCCAAAATGCACTTACAACACTTCATTGATTATAATGAATGGTTGTCCAGAGACTTACTGTTGGTAAATTGATGGAGAAGATCCTGAGAGGCAGGATTTATGAACATTTGGAGAGGCGTAATATGATCAGCAATAGTCAGCATGGTTTTGTCAAAGGCAGGTCGTGCCTTACGAGCCTGATTGAATTTTTTGAGGATGTGACTAAACACATTGATGAAGGAAGAGCAGTAGATGCAGTGTATATAGATTTCAGCAGGATATTTGATAAGGTACCCAAAGCGAGGCTTATTGAGAAAGTAAGGAGGCATGGGATCCAAGGGAACCCTGCTTTGTGGATTCAGAACTGGCTTGCCCACAGAAGGCAAAGAGTGGTTGTAGACGGGTCATATTCTGCATGGAGGTCAGTGACCAGTGGTGTGTCTCAGGGATCTGTTCTGTGACCCCTACTCTTTGTGAGGAAGTGGAGGGATGGGTTAGTAAATTTGTTGATGACACAAAGGTTGGGGCTGCAGTGGATAGTGTGGAGGGCTGTCAGAGGTCACAGTGGGACATTGATAGGATGCAAAATTGGGCTGAGAAATGGCAGAAGGAATTCATCCCAGATAAGTGTGAGGTGGTTCGTTTTGGTAGGTCAAGTATGATGGCAGAATATCATATTAATTGTAAGACTCTTGGCAGTGTGGAGGATCAGAGGGATCTTGGGGTCTGAGTCCATAGGACACTCAAAGCTGCTGTGCAGGTTGACTGTGTGGTTAAGAAGGCATACGGTGCATTGGCCTTTATTAACCATGGGATTGAGCTTAAGAGCCGAGAGGTAATGTTGCAGCTATATAGGACCCTGGTCAGACCCCACTTGGAGTGCTGTGCTCAGTTCTGGTCATCTCACTACAGACAGGATGTGGAAACTATAGAAAGGGTGCGGAGGAGATTTACAAGGATGCTGCCTGGATTGGGGAGCATGCCTTATGAGAATATAGAAACATAGATAACCTCTTAAAAGTCTCTTAAAAGACCCTGTTGATTCCGCAGGTTGAGTGAACTCGGCCTTTTCTCCCTGGAGCGAATGGAGGATGAGAGGTGACCTGATAGAGGTGTATAAGATAATGAGAGGCAATGATGGTGTGGATAGTCAGAGGCTTTTTCCCAGGGCTGAAATGGCTAGCATGAGAGGGCATATTTTTAAGGTGCTTGGAAGTAGGAACAGAGGAGATGTCAGGGTTATATTTTTTTACGCAGAGAGTGGTGAGTGTGTGGAAGGGCTGCCAGCGACAGTAGTGGAGGTGGAAACTATAGGGTCTTTTAAGAGACTCCTGGATGGGTACATGGAGCTTAGAAAAATAAAGGGTTATGGGTAAGCCTAGGTAGTTCTAAGGTAAGGACATGTTCAGCACAGCTTTGTGGGCCGAAGGGCCTGTACTGTGCTGTAGGTTTTCTATGTTTCTGTGTTTCTATGAACTTGGGAAGGCTTCATGTTGCTATAGACTAATATGGTTGTTGTTATGTTTACTACCAAGAGACAGGAAGGCAAGTGCTAATTCTAACTGCTCTGATATTGCTGCATTAAGCCACAATATCAAACACGACACAGCTAAGGCTCAGTGGTGCCCTCCGAGTTTGGTTCGACTGCGTTTGGAGTTTTGTGTGCAGGTCCAGTTACCACATTACAGGAAGGGTGTGGCGAATTTGGAAAAAGTGTAGAAAGGTGTCCGGATTGGAGAGTATTTGCAACAAGGAGTGGTTAGACAAACTTGGGTCACTCTCTTCGGAGTGTTGCAGGCTAAGGGGTGATCTAGTTAAAGTACATTATACAAAGTTATGAGAGGCAAAGACACGGTAGACAATCAGAGACTCTTTCCCAGGGTAGAAGTGTCGAATACCAGAGGGCATTGCCAGAGGTGAGAGGGGAAAGGTTCAAAGGAGATGTGCAAGGCAAGAGTTTTACACAGAGTGCGACATGGGCCTGGAACGGGCTGTCAGGAGTGACGGGGGAATGTGCAGACAGACGCGTGAACGGAAATGAAATGGGGGAATACGGATCGCGAGCAGACAGGTGGGATCAGGTTAATTTGGCATCACAATCGGCACAGATGTTGTGGGTTTGTGTTCTGTGCAGTCCGACAAGAGAAAGGATCGATGTTGCCCCCTGAGAAAGCTGGTGGGATCCTAACAGAAGGTAGAAGTGATACCCGAGCATGACAAGGCATTGAGCGTCCAGGGCATTGCTGACCTGGCTGTGTGGTGGCAGAAGCAGTCTAGCCTCCTCCAAGGACAGATTCTCCACCGCTGAGAGACTGAAGCAAATCGGTAATGTTGCGGCAAGATTGCCTCGATATCACAACTTCCACTTGCTGGCTCTAACGAGGTGCAGGAGCAAGACAAAACGTCACATGCAGTTGATGTTCCAAATAATGCGTGATTTATTAAAACTGATGTGCAGCAGGAGACCAGCAAAGCTAGTCTGCTAGAGCACAAATTTGGCACAGTTGATGAGATTACCCTGAAAACTACATTTTGATTACTACAGGAAGACTTACTTAAGTAATAGACTGGGTCCTGATTACAGAATAAAATGATTATCCACAGGTCTAAGCAACACACACAAAATGCTGGAGGAACTCAGCAGGCCTGGCAGCATCTATGGAAAAGACTAAACAGTCAACTCTTCGGGTGGAAACTGTTCATCAGGAGAAAGAGAAAACAAACACACAAAATAAATCATAATAGAAACAAACAACAACAGTAGCATTCTGAACCAAAGTGAGTTCTTACATACAAATGCCCGGAGTAGACCCAATGCTTCGTGTTCAGTTCATTATGTTCGCAGGGTAAATCGCCGCAAAGCTCACAGACACGAAGTGCAGCAGCCTGGGGGCAGACTCACTGACATAGACTCATGGAGAGAGAAGCCCCCCAGACCATCTGGGATGGCGTTTAAATTGTCCGAAATTCACACTAGGACCCAGGTCCTGCTGCCAGAGAGTGCGACGTTCAGACAATTTAAACATTTCCCTCTCTTGTTCTCGTTAAACATTTCACCTTTCACCCTTAACCCGACCTCTAGTTGTAGTCTCACACAAACACAATGGACTGCTTCCATTTACCCTATCTATACCCCTCGTAATTTTATATACCTCTATAAAATCTCCCCTCAATCTTCTATGTTCTAGGGACCTATTTAACCTATCCCTATAACTCAGGTCCTCCAGACCTGGCAACATCCTTGTAAATTTTCTCTACATTCTTTCAATCTTATTTATATCTTTCCTGTCAGTAGGTGACCAAAACTGCACACAATACTCCAAATTATGCATCACCAACGTCTTGTACGACTTCAACATAACATCCCAACTACTTAATAATTATATGACCTCTCACAGGGTCCGTGGGAACTCCTTGTTAGGCCCTGAGGATTTGTCTGCTCTAATTTGCCTCAAGGCAGCAATCCCCTCCTCCTCTGTAATCTGTATAGGGTCCATGTACTCGCTGTTGCTTTACCTCATTTCCACAGAGTCTGAGTCCTTCTCCTGAGTAAATGCAGATGCAGAAAACCATTTAAGATCTCTGTCATCTCTTTTATGCACAGCTGATATTCTCTATAATGACACGTACAACAAGCTGGAGGAACTCAGCAGGTCGGGCAGCATCCGTGGAAACAAACAGTCAATGTTTCAGGCCGAGACCCTTCGTCAGGATATACTCTATATCTTCCTGGTGAGGTCAAAAGACTCTTTGGGAGTGGTGTACCATCCTTGGGCAGGTAACACATTTAAGAAGGACTTTAAAATGGAAAGAAAGACATACATTGCTACATGAATTCGTGGCAGATCAGAGGAAGTTTTTAAGAATCTAGTAAAGGAAGTTTAAAAATTATGAGGTAAACAATCTGAGAAGAAACAGGCAAGGAATATTAAAAAAAAGAATTTCTAATGAAATATAAAAATAAAAGAGCTATTGTAAACACTGGTAGAAGGTAAAATAAGAATGGAGAATTAATTATGTGAAACTCAAGAATTCTAAATGATTATTTTGCATTGACCTTACAGTAGAAAACTCTTGTAATGATGGTAAATAATAAAAGGACCATGGAGCGAGAGGAGGGTTGAGCTATGGAATGAGGAGAGGCGAGATAGGCTGGGGCTTTTTTTCCATGGAATGAAGGAGGCTGAGGGGTGACCTTGGTATCTCACCATGACTGGCAGAGATGAGGTGAATGGCCACAGTATATTTCTCGGGGTAGGGAAATCTAAAGCTTGAAGTTTAAGGTGAAAGGGGAAAGACTTACAGGAGACCTGAGGGACAAGTCTTTCACACAGAGGAGGGTAGATATGACAAGCTGCCACAGGAAGCTGTAGAGGTGTGAATGATTATGAGTTGAAGACGTTTAGATATGTATATGGATTGGAAAGGTTTAGCGGGACATGCAGGCAAATGGGACCAGCTAAAGTAGGCACTTTGGCCGGTATGGATGAGTTAGGCTGATGGGCTAAAATTACATCTTTTCAACAAAGGCTGACTTCCTCAGTGTTCTGTGGGAGTTTCTGTAGGGATAGTGGATATGCTGGTGGTAAAGCATCAAAATTCCAGTAATTCTCAAAGGATTAGAAAATTGTGAGTGCAATATAAGAGACAGGAAGATAGGAAAATTGTACGCCAGTTAGTCTAACATCATTGAAATTAGTGAAATCCAATATTACAGAGATAATTAGCAAGGTATTTCCACGAGGGGTTAAGGTAATGAGCAGGTGACTCATAAAGAGCTAAAACACCTTAAGGCACCGAATAACGTGCCTTAGTTCTTCCTGATTATTCTCAACAGATTCCAGCTCCTAAAATTGTGTGTTCACATCACACCGAGCCGACCCCGAATTAATGATCATGAGGAATGCAGGCAACGCACAAAAAATGCTGGAGGAGCTCAGCAGGCCAGGCAGCATCTATGGGAAAGAATGAACAGTCGATATTCCGGGCCGAGACCCTTCAGCAGGACTGGAGAAAAAGATCAGAAGTCCGAGTGAGAAAGTGGGGTGAGGAATACAGAGCATTTTGCACATTAGAAATATGATTGAGCCTGTTTATCTAGCACAGATACCTCAAGATGGGGAGGCAGAAGACATTGAGAATAATACCACAAATTCCAATTCCTGATATGGGATATAAAGACAGACGTGAGATCCTCTCGGTGAATGAGATTAGTTTCACACTTACTGAAGATGATGACTGACATGATCACTAATAGCATAATTACATAATTACAACAGAGAGTTCCTGGGGCTAGGTTAAGTATAGGAAGTGAGGTATATGGGAATGTCACCTGAAGCCTACAGGTAGGGATTTGTAAGAAGCAGCTAAAACAACAAGTAACTTTTTAAAATATGCATTTCTATATTAAATTGATCTTATGTGTGTTATTGTGACAATAGTTCTGATATGATAGAGTGCTATTGCAGTGATTGTTATTATTAAAGACCATACAGAAACCATAGTGTGTACTAGCTTTATTGAAATGGAGTAAGATTATGGTTACTTAAGTCAAAAACAACACCAATTGTGAGGCACGTGCTTGAAAAGGACCATGTTAACATTTGCACCACAAGAAAGATGGGAGGTCTGTTGACGACTTTATTGAAGAAGTACAATGTGCACTTCATACTAGAAATCAGTCTGACTGGGATCAGTATGACTTTGTCACGTCCCTGCTCAGGGGTGCAACCTTAGAGGAAACACGTATGCGCAGTGATGCTGGGGAAGACCAGGCTGACGACTTGTTCACCTATCTCAGGGAAGCGTTTAGAGACAAGCGTAGTGCACCCCAGGGGTGGCATAGCTTCTACAGTCGCAAACAGTGTGAGGGTGAAGATGTAAGAGAGTTTTCACATGCCCTAGCCCAAGCTCTTAACTTGATACTGAAGCACTCCCCTGATGCCATGACCAGTAAGAGGGTGGCACTAAGAGATCAATTTATAGAGGGGATCAGGGATCCTTCCCTCAGAAGGGAGCTCCACAGATTTGTGCGGAACCACCCTGCGTCCTCAATGATAGAAGTGCGAGAGGAGGCTTGTCTGTGGCTCGCTGAAGAGCCCCTGGGAAATACAAAGTCTGGAAGGTCAAAGTGTAGCAGTAGCCAGGCACAGTGCTTGATTGTTAAAGCTCGGGAACCTGAGTCTGTCACACTAGATGATGTCCTTAAAGTAGTCACAGAGCAGGGCAAAGCCCTTTGTGAATTGACTCAAGCAGTGAAAGATCTCACTGTACAGAGGGATTTTACACGCGCTACTAGCAACAGACGTAATTTACAGCCTAGGTTCACAGAAGATGGGCAACCGATATGTTTCAAGTGTCAGGTGGGAGGGCATTTGGCCAAGAATCGCCCACGGAAGCAGAGTGCAAGGGAAGTGGAGTCTGCATCCTCCTGCCCTCAGGAGGTTGGGAGTCGGGCAATTTGGCGGAACCTCATAGATACGGAGGATGTGCCGCTATCCCGTGACCTGTTGCTGCAACGCGCCATAGGAACAGGTCCAGCTGTTGAGCTTGAAATATCAGGTGTCCCTGTCCGCTGTCTGTTGGACACAGGTAGTCAAGTAAGCACCCTGACCGAGCAGTTCTTTCGAGAACACTTGAATGGAGAGGACGAGGATATGTTGTCCACTACTGGCTGGCCTAGGCTGACAGCTGCATACGGTCTTGATATTCCCTACCTTGGGTATCTAGAGCTAGAGGTTCGAGCAATGGGCATGAAGATACCAAACTGTGGCTTTCTAGTAGTCAGGGATCCTGGTGGCACCGAACCACCCACCCCATGTGTTGTAGGCATGAACATTATCAGCCAATGTAGGCAACTTGTCTAGGCAGAGTTTGACACCACCCTAGAAGGGAAGCTGGATTCTGATCAGAGAGATGTTTTCCAGAAAGTGCAGATGCACACTACTGCAAAAAGAACAGTAGTCCGAGTATTGGGAAAAGATACAGAGCACATACCTGCTGGGTCTGTAATCACTGACTATAACTCCCTATCCGGCTTGAAAACTGCCAAGTTGGGCGCAGTGGAGCAGAGATGGATCTCCCAGCTGTCAGGGTTTGACTTCGATGCCCGGCATCGTCTGGGTCAGAGCAATACTGTGGCTGATGCACTCTCTAGGCAGCCATTTGCAGGGGAGCCTGAGCCTGTCTCAGAAGATGCGGAGTTTGATGGGTCTGTGGCGATCTGTAGTTTGATCAATCGCGGCACTGCTCTTGACACAGCGCTGGTTACCGCTGATCTTAACAGCTGTAGGGTTAAGCGGATTTGAGCTTGGGAAGCTGGTACTAGTGACGTGAGTGGTCGGATGCAAGGGAACACTCCAACGCTAGCTGTACACCAGGGCCGACTGAGGGATGCGCAGGCCAGAGCAGAAGAATACTCTGAACAGACGGCGGCAGAATGCACTGCCTGGCAGGAGGACAAAGTTGACTGTCCCAAAGTTGATGTGAATGCGCTGGTTTACCTGAGGAACAGACCATCAGGCTGTAATAAGATCCCGGATGCTTGGAACCCAACCGTCTACAGGGTGGTAGGGGTACTGGGCAACACATACACTGTGGAACCTTGGGAGGGTGGGTCTAGACATCGGGCCCTGTGAGAACCATCCCACTCCAGCTCCCCAAAGGAGACTGCAAACTCCAGTAACTCAGGCCAGCTCACCCCTGGGGCAGGAATCAGATTCCGAGGATTCAGAAAATGGTGTGATAGTGGTGGAAGATATGTCAGAACAGGGTGCACAGAGCCTTGACCCGAACCTAGACAGCATATCTTCTGAAAACATGACCCCTCCTGGGACTGAGACTGGGGAGCCAACGACTGCTAATGCAGGGGCGGAGGTCAGTAGCCCTCCTGGGGCAGTACCCAGCAGGAGTAAACGAGTAAATACTGGACAGCAGCCTAACCCACATCGCAAACCAAGGTCAGTCCTTGCTGAGGCCTCCATCAGTCTGGCAGCAGTGTCTGACATACTGGCTAGTCTCAGTTCAGTTCTCTTTAGAGAAGCGGTTAAGGAGTTCAAAAGTACCCTTGTAGTAAGCGAGTAATCAAGGACGATAACTTGAATGCAGGGGAGATTGTAACCGGGTGACCATCGAATGCTATTCATTATCATTAAAAGTGTACTTAGGCATTCATCCGGGTAATGCTCGGATAGGTGTCTGTGCCTTTAAGTGGAGATGGTGACATCGTTACGCACGTGTGGGATAGTGGGGAGACCATTTTGCTTTTGGCTGCTGAAGCTGGTGGGGTGTTGGAATCAAGTTCCCCCAGAGGTGCTAGGCATGGTGAGGAAAGGTGAGCATTAATTGGCGATATCCATGTGAATTCGTTTATGCTTGTTGGCGAATCGAGAATATCGGTAATTTGACATGTTTTACATGTGGACCCTTTAGATTTTCACGAGTAAAGATCTCGACACTGGATAGCGTGGCTTGCAAAGTTCCTCACCGGCCAAGTAGGTCAGTCTTCCTGTAATTTAACTACCAGGCAATACCTTGTAAAAGTTGTGCCAAAGTGTACCTTTTGTCTAACTTTATTGTATCGTGACTGATTGTGCATGTAACAGCGTAACGTGAATGTTTAGTCTCCGTTCGGGGGTTCAGCACGTGTGTACTGAAAAAGTAGTAGACATCTTAGATGAGATGTATTCGCTTACATTTTTTGCTGCGATGTATAAGGTACAGAGTTGGGGGGATTCTAATGTTGTTTGTATTGTGTTCCTTCAGAATTACCACTACCGTATTAGTACTGTATTAGTTTTGTGCGATGTTCTTTGTATTTTTATTCTGCATACGCAATTGGTCAATACACCACCATGTGGATCAAAGGTTAAACGGAGATTGTAACGGCAGGACCTGATTGTAAAGTCATTCATTTTGTTTTAAGACCCTCTTCTGGCACTTAAACATCTAAAACAGATAAAGGAATTAAAACCTGAAAAAGTAGTTGTTGTCCTGAGTGTGTACTTTTAGCCGGGTTATAACACTTGAAACCATTTAAGTCAGAGCACTGATACAGAGATAGAGAGGGCAAAGGAAGGGTTAAAATATGCAAAGGGCCATGTTGCTGAAGCAAGCAGGATTTATCACAAAGTTCAAGTCAAAAAACTGTTCTAGGGATAACTCAGTCTTCAAGTGTTCAAGAAATAAACTGCAACTGCTGCCTTTGCTCGGTATTACTTCCTCGGGATTGACGTGATTTACTGAATAACTCTCGTGTGTGTATTACCATATAACAACACCCACACTGGTTTATTGTGGTCACCAGCAAACCCGAGATAATCCAGCGCCCTCGGGACTATTGGATTGTTGGATATTATTCCTATCACCACTCCAACACTTGTAGTGTAAGAAATTTGACAGAGAATTTAAAGGGAACAAGAAGTATACAATTACTCCAGCCACATTTCTGACCTCCGGGGATCCAGACCCCAAACCTGTCCCATTTCCACAATCATTCCCCAGCTCCTATTCCAGATTAATGGGTGAGCCAGATACTATCAGAGTCTCCACACCATCAGTTGCGGGTTTACTCCATGGTGAAGTAATTGATGTTAAGTAGTGGAAGTGTAACAAGCTGTGAACAGGCAGATGTTACATGGTAGACTCCAGCCAGCAAGCAGCATGGTGTATGGTCACACATTAACCGGACATCTAGGGAGCTCTGAACTGTAAGATAAGAAAATGAGATAAAAGATTAGGTTTATTCGTCACAGTGTATTTTGAAACATTAAAGCACACAGTGAAAGGCATCATTTTGCACCTTCATCTGTAATGTGCTGGGGGCAGCCTGCACGTGTCACCGTGCTTCCAGCAAGCCCACAGCCCACCATACGCTTTTGGAACGTGACAGGAAGCTGACATGGTCTCAGGGAGAATGCGACAGGAATCAATGATTGCACTAACCGCTACGATACAGTGATAGTAATGCATGATGCTAGCAAGCCGGACAGTACATTGCAGGAAGGCCATTTTCCTCATTCTCTCTTGCAAAAAGTCGTATTCAGCTGACTGGGAATCTACAATCTTTTCTCATAATGAATTGGGATTACATTACGAAAGTCTCTAGCTCCATTTTCTCACGGATACTATCATGCAGGAGTTTCTGATGTGCCACACCACTGGGTTCCAGAATAGCTGCTTCGGTGCTGAACCAACCTGCACAGCCCTAATCACTAGCTCAGAATTGCAATACTACGACCACTTCGCACTGCGACGGACTTTGTTTTTATTATGTTTATTCCTGTAAAAATCTGCATAATTTATGTTTAATATATGTTTTTTCCCCCCTGTAATGCTGTATCTCTGATGCCGTGTCATTGTGACACCACCCACAGGTACGGTTTTTAGGCAGATGACAATAACTCAACGTTGACTTTGGGAAGTTGAGGTGGCCATTGCTATTGGCAATGGGCGTCAGTCCTTAGAGCAGTGGGGACATCTTCACTGCAGCACAGCTTCTTGAGTTCCTCAGTAAAGTGGATGCAGAGCTACTCTGGGATGGACATTGTCTTCAGCTGTGAGAACAAATGCCTTCCTCCTCCTCTCAGTTCAGCGCAGTTTTTGTGCATTACCCCAGTTACACTACAGTCTGAAAAGGACTTCCGCTAGCTTCCACACCTGAGGGCTGTTTAGTATTGCAAAAGGCTTGAAGGCCCACACAAGTTTAGTGCTATTGGGGAGGGTTTCAATTAGATTTGCAGGGGGATGGGATCCAGAGTGCCAGAGCAGATAGTGGAGTGGGGGTGAAAATAAATGATGTTAAAAGCTTATGCAAGGTCACAAATAGAAGCGTTGTGTGTGGTGGTCATAATCTTCTGAGGTGTGTCTATTTCAATGTGAGGAGTATTGTGGGGAAGGCTGACGAGCTGAGGGCGTGGATTGACATGTGGAATTACCACATTATAGCCATCAGTGAAACTTGGCTACAGGAGGGGCAGGACTGGCAGCTTAATGTTCCAGGGTTCCGATGTTTCAGACGTGATAGAGACAGAGGGATGGAGGGTGGGGGGTGGCATTGCTAGTCAGGGAAAATGTTACAGCAGTGCTCAGGCAGGACAGATTAGAGGGCTTGTCTACCGAGGCCATATGGGTGGAGCTGAGAAACAGGAAAGGTATGACCACATTAATGGGGTTGTATTATAGACCACCCAATAGTCAGTGAGAATTGGAGGAGCAAATCTGCAGAGAGATAGCAGACAACTGCAGGAAACATAAAGTTGTGATAGTAGGGGATTTTAATTTTCCACATATTGATTGGGACTCTGATACTATTAAAGGTCTAGATGGGTTAGTGTTTGTAAAATGTGTTCAGGAAAGTTTTCTAAATCAATATATAGAGGTACCGACTAGAGAGGATGCAGTATTAGATCTCTTATTAGGAAACGAGTTAGGACAGGTGATGGAAGTGTGTGTAGGGGAACACTTTGGTTCCAGTGATCATAACACCATTAGTTTCAACTTGATCATGGATAAAGATAGATCTGGTCCTCAGGTTGAGGTTCTAAACTGGAAAAAGGCCAAATTTGATGAAATGAGAAGGCATCTAAAAAGCGTGGATTGGGACAGGTTGTTCTCTGGCAAGGATGTGATTTGTAAGTGGAGGCCTTCAAAGGAGAAATTTTCAGAGTGCAGAGTTTGTATGTTCCTTTCAGGATTAAAGGCAAAATGAATAAGAATAAGGAACCTTAGTTCTCTAGGGATATTGGAACTCTGATAAAGAAGAAGAGAGAGATGCATGGCATGTATAGGAAACAGGGAGCAAATAAGGTACTTGAGGAGTATAAAAAGTGCAAAAAATACTTAAATAAATCAGGAGGGCTAAAAGAAGACATGAGGTAGCTTTGGCAGTCAAGGTGAAGGATAATCCAAAGAACTTCTACAGGTATATTAAGAGCAAAAGGATAGTAAGGGCTAAAGTTGGTCTTCTTGAAGATCAGAGTGGTCAGCTATGCACGGAACCAAAAGAAATGGGGGAGATCTTAAATGGTTTTTTTGCATCTGTATTTACTAAGGAAACTGGCAAGGAGTCAATGGAAATAAGGCAAACAAGTAGTGAGGTCATGGAACCTATACAGATTGAAGAAGAGGAGGTGCTTGCTATCTTTATAGCAAATCAGAGTAGATAAATCTCCAGGATCTGACAAGGTATTCCCTCGGATCTTGAAGGAGACTAGCGTTGAAATTGCAGGGTCCCTGGCAGATATATTTAAAATGTCAGTATCTATGAGTGAGGTGCCAGAGGATTGGAGGATAGCTCATGTTGTTCCATGTTTAAAAAAAGTCCCTAAAAGTAATCCAGGAAATTATAGGCCGGTAAGTTTGACATCGGTAGTAGGTAAATTATTGGAAGGAGTACTAAGGGATAGGGTCTACAAGTATTTGGATAGACAGGGACTTATTAGGGAGAGTCAATGCGGCTTTGTGTGTGGTAGGTCATGTTTAACAAATCTGTTAGAGTTTTTTGAGGAGGTTACTAGGAAAGTGGATGAAGGGAAGGTAGTGGATGTTGTATACATGGACTTCAGTAAGGCCTTTGACAAGGTCCCACATGGGAGGTTAGTTAGGAAGATTCAGTTGCTAGGTATACATGGAGAGGTAGTAAATTGGATTAGATATTGGCTCAATCGGAGAAGTCAGAGAGTGGTAGTGGAGGATTGCTTCTCTGAGTTGAGGCCTGTGACTAGTGGAGTGCCACAGGGATCAGTGCTGGGTCCATTGTTATTTGTCATATATATCAATGATCTGGATGATAATGTGGTAAATTGGATGAGCAAATTTGCTGATGATGCAAAGATTGGAGGTGTAGTGGACAGTGAGGAAGGTTTCCAAAGTTTGCAGGGGGATTTGGACCAGCTGGAAAAATGGGCGGAAAAATGGGCTGAAAAATGGCAGATGGAGTTTAATACAGACAAGTGTGAAGTATTGTACTTTGGAAGGACAAACCAAGGTAAAACATACAAGGTAAATGGTAGGGCACTGAGGAATGCAGTAGAACAGAGGGATCTGGGAATACAGATACACAATTCCCTAAAGGTGGCGTCATAGATAGATAGGGTAATAAAGAGAGATTTTGGTTAATTGGCCTTTATAAATCAAAGTATTGAGTATAAGAGTTGGAATGTTATGGTGAGGTTGTATAAGGCATTGTTGAGGTCGAATTTGGAGTATTGTGTGCAGTTTTGGTCACCAAGTTACAAGAAGGGTATTAATAAGGTTGAAAGAGTGCAGAGAAGGTTTACAAGGATGTTGCCAGGACTTGAGAAACTGAGTTACAGAGCAAGGTTGAATAGGTTAGGACTTTATTCCCTGGAGCGTAGAAGAATGAGGGGAGATTTGATAGAGGTATATAAAATTATGATGGGTATAGATAGAGTGAATTCAAGCAGGCTTTTTCCACTGAGACTAGGGGAGAAAAAAACCAGAGGACATGGGTTAAGGGTGAAGGGGAAAAAGTTTAAAGGGAACATGGCGGGGGGGGGGGGGTCTTCTTCACACAGAGAGTGGTGGGAGTGTGGAATGAGCTGCCAGATGAAGGGGTAAATGCGGGCTCACTTTTAACATTTAAGAAAATCTTGGACAGGAACATGGATGAGAGGTGTATGGAGGGATATGGTCCAGGTGCAGGTCAGTGGGACTAGGCAGAAAAATGGTTTGGCACGGCCAAGAAAGGTCAAAAGGCCTGTTTCTGTGCTGTAATGTTCTATGGTTCTAAGTTTCTTGAAGCACCTGGCACATCACTGCCGATTCCCTTTACAAATAACTAACTATTCTACAAGCACCTAAGGCCATTTTAAATGCTTTTTAATTTATGCAGTGATGCTCGCTATTCACCTTCATGCCAGCAGAAGACAAAGAGTTTTTAGGAGTTTACCATGAGTCACTACATGATGGAAGATTTTCACTGAGTCAGGAAAGGCCGTGTTTTCAGACATGCACCATTAGCCGGCTTGAATTCAAAATAAATAAGCTTCCTAAAGGTCCAGTTCAGTCTTCACTTTTTTGGGATGTTAAAGTGACAAGTGGCTGGTGGGGCCAAATTGGGATACTTCTTTAAAAAAAAGTAATCCCAGTGAAGAGAAATGTAATATCCATCAACTTCAGAAAAAGAGAAAAGATCAGGCACAATTGCAATATTTCAGTCTCAAACACAGACATGGGAGGAATATTTGGAGGTGTTTGTAGAAGTGCGATTGACAAAAAATAAGCAGACATCTGTCTTGGTAATTGCAGCAGGAGTTGCTGCTTGTAATCTAATGACAAATCTCCAGAGCCTGGAGAGACACAGAAATAAAATATTGAAGGGTAGTGGACTAATTAAAGAATCACTTTAGCCTAAAGCCAAGTAAGCTCATGTAAAGGCTTAAGTTTGATTTATAGTTTTGCTTGTGATGAGTAAGCATGGAATTTTTAAAAAACAAGCGGTGCCTGCTGGGAGTTTTGGCAGAGGTTGAAATATAGAATATATATTGAAATGTACCTTTCGGCTAACCTAGACCATGCTGAAATATTATTCTGCCTAGTCCCATTGCCCTCCATACCCCTCCCATCCAAGTAGCTGTCCAAATTTCTCTTGAATGTTGAAACCAAATCTGCATCTGCCACTAACGCTAGCAATACAAACAAAATGCTGGAGGAACTCAGCAGGCCAGGCAGCATCTAAGGAAATGAAGAAACAGTCAATGTTTCGGACTGAGACCCTTCATCAGGACAGGAGAAAAAAGATGAGAAGTCAGAGTAAGAAGGGAGCTGGGAAGTTGATTGGTGAGAGAGATAAAGGGCTGGAGAAGGGGGTATCTGATAAGACAGGATAGAAGCCAATGTAAGAAAGAGAATGGGGAGGAGCACCAGAGGGAGGTGATGGGCAGGCAAGGAGATGTTGAGAGAGGGAAATGAGGATGGGGAATTGGGTGGGGCAGTTTGAGGAATCAATGTTCATGCCTTCAGCAAAGCTGCTCAGCGAAGCAGTCTCCCAATCTATGCTGAGTCCTGAACGGCGGTAGGCAGCCAGCAAAGCAGACCAATATTTTGCATTGGTGCTCCCGGTGTATCCTCCTGTATATCGGCAAGATCTGACATCTTTGTCAGTTGGGAGACCACTTTGCTGAGCACTTCTGCGCTCTCTGAGGGTTCTCCCAGTGGCTACCCATTCAATTCTACTTCTCATTCCCATTCCAAAAGGTCAGTCTACTGCTGTGATGAGGTCACATTCAGGCTGCAGGAACAACACCTTGTATTCACAGGACCTGCAGGTCGATGCCTCCTCTACCGTCAAGATGAAGCCACACGCAGGTCGATGGAGCAATACCTTATCTCCCGCCTAGGTAGCCTCCTTCCTGCCGGCATGAACATTCAACTCACAGACCTCCGTTGATACCCCTGCCCCCCACCCTTACCCCCATCCCTATCTAATATTTTTGTCTGGTTCTCTTTCCCTCTCTCTTTTTCCCCCTCACTATAATCTCTCCCCCCAGCCCTACCTTTCTTTCTCTTTTATTTCCCATAATTCTCCACCTTCCCCCTAGCCCATTTCCCTCCAGTCTATCACTTCCCAGCTCTCTACTTTATCCCTCCCCCCACTCCTTATCCCCCCTCGACCATCCCATGTTACTTCACTCCTGATGAAGAGTTTCGGCCCGAAACGTCATCACTAACTCCTCCCATAGATGCTGTCTGGCCTGCTGAGTCCTGCCAGCATTTCATGTTTTTTACCTTGTATTCACATCTTTTTTCCAATCCTGATGAAAGGGTCTTGGCCTGAAACGCTGACTGTTTTCTCTTTTCTAAGGATGCTGCCTGACCTGCTGAGTTCTTTTTTTTGAATACTTTATTTACAATTTTCAGTTTTACAAAGACAAAACATATTGAAGACGTACAAAACAATACAAAGGAGATACAGCTCCAGGTGGATCACAGACAAAACAAATCAAAAACAAAAACAAAAAGCTGCCAGACAATTTACAAGATTACATAAACAGACTTTCAAAAGAAGAGTTGACACAATGGTGGTATCACGGAAGCAATATAAAATAAAATGAGTAAAGGAATCCGGTTAGGCACCACACCCACTCATGAGTCTCGACAGGTCAAGGTCACTGTGTATGTGAGGTAATATGACACCGAGCCAAGAAAGGTCCCCACATTCTCTCAAATATATTCTGTGTATTGGGTTTGTGCAGACGCAGTCTTTCCATTTGTATAATAGACAACATCTCCTTGAGCCAGTGTGCAAAGGTAGGTGGAGTAGTAGACTTCCAGGTCAGAAGAATAAGTTTCTCAGCCACCACCATTCCTAGATGCAGAGCAATCTGCACGTTGTGCGGCAACTCAAGAATCACTGCAGAACATCCAGAGATGGCGAGGTTGTGATTGGGCCGAATGTCTCTAGAATAGGCTTTTGAGAGCCACTCAAAAATTGTATAATGTAGGGCAAAACCAGAAAAGATGGGCTAGTGAGTCCTCAGCAGAGCGGCACTTGTCACAATCAGGAGACACAGATGGGAAGATGTGATTCAGTTTTGTTTTTGAATGATGCAATCGATGCATCACCTTGTACTGGATTAACCTGTAGCGTGAATTAATAGAACAACAGTGAAGCCGGGACATTGCCTCTTCCCAAAGACGTGCTGATATCTCTGAGTTCAAATCCCTAACCCAGGCTTCCCTAATAAAGTCTGTAGAAACCAAAGGAGTAAAGCAATTCACAAATTTTGATATTAACTGTTTGGAGTCTGGAGGGCGCAAGAGGTTTTTGAGAAAGAGACGGGTGGTGGAAATAGGCTCGAAGTGTGGGCACTTTTCCTTATCGTAGAGTCTAACTTGGAGATAGCGAAAAAAATGTGAATTTGGAAGGTTAAACTTAGTGCTTAATTGTGTGAATGATGCAAATTGGCCATCGATGTACAGATCTAAGAAAGTTTTGATACCCCTCTCTCTCCAGATTGCAAACACCCCATCTAATTGTCCAGGCTTAAATGAGTGATTTTGACAAATGGGAGCGTGTATGGAAACACTGGGAATTTGGTGAGCCACTTTTATCCGGTTTAATATTCGTAAAGAATTCTTTAAGGTAAAGTTTTGTTGGATTGGCTTGTCTGTTGAGGCATAAGTGGAAAGCAGAAGTGCAGGAAGTGAGGAATATTTAACAACAGAGGCTTCCAGCTGTAGCCATGAAGGTTTTTCTTCGGTCTCAGCACCTCCACATTTCCAGTGTGTAAGAGCCCTGGAGTTAGCTGCCCAATAGTAATGTTTGAAAACTGGCAGACCGAGACCGCCCTTCTTAAGAGGGTTGTGTAGGTGAGCCTTAGATATCCTGTGTGATTTATAGCCCCACACAAAGGGCAATATGATAGAGTCAAGTTTCTTAAAAAAGGATGCATTTAAGTATATAGGCAGGTTTTGAAAAAGATATAGAAACCTGGGTAGGGTCACCATTTTGATCGCATTTACCCGTCCAATCATGGATAAGGGCAGTATCCTCCAGGACTCGATATTCCTTCTGAGTTTTCCTAAGGATTTTGTAAAGTTAAATTTGAAAAGATGCATTGGGTTCTTACTCAGTTTACTCCCCAGATAGGTGAAACAGTCCTTCTCTACTCTAAAAGGCAACTTTTTCAGGAAGTCTTCAGTAAATTGATCCACTAAGGGCATGAATTCACTCTTTTCCCTATTTATGGTATAGCCAGAAATGCTCCCAAAGGAATTTATATATTCTAGTAGGATGGGAATAGAGACTGCTGGGTCAGCTAGACAAACAAGGAGATCGTCCGCGTACAGGATCACACGGGTTTCAATATTGCCCAACTTAGTACCTTTAATGTGTGGGTGGCCCCTAATGCCAATTGCCAGGGGCTCCAGTGCTATGTTAAACAGCAGGGGGGCAGTGGGTCCCCCTGGCGAACACCACATTGCAGGGAGAACGAATTGGATTTATCCCCATTTGTGAAAATGGAGGATTTTGGATTAGTGTCTAATATTTACCCCATTCTATAAAAGTGTCGCTGAATCCAAACTTCTTGAGTTTTGCAATTAGATAGGGCCACTCTATCATATCGAATGCCTTGTGGGCATTTAGAGACAGTATAGCAGCTCTATCATCTTTCCCATAATCGGCATACAAAATATTGAGAATTTTGCAGACATTACAAAAGGAGTACCTGCCGGGGATGAATCCCGTTTGGTCCGGGTGAATGATATTTGCTATATGCTTACCGAGCTGATTCGCTAATACTTTTCTAATTATTTTCAGATCATAATTTAGTAGTGTAATGGGCCTATAGCTTCCAGGGTCCGTTTCATCTTTATCTTTTTTTAATAAAACACAGATATTTGCTTCACTGAGAGAGGATGGGAGCCTCTTGTTTTTAAAGGTATCTCAAACCATTCTCAGCAAAGTCGGAGTAAGGACATCTCGGAAGGCTTTGTAGAACTCTGGCCCGAACCCCCCGGTCCAGCTGCCTTACCGGTGGGAAATGCTTTGATGGCATCCTGTAACTCAGATAGCAAAAAATCCAAATCCAAATTCTCCCTTAAAGCTGCATCTAATTGTGGGAAGTAAAGCGGATCAAAAACCTGATCAAAATCTTCCTGTGTAGCTGCTGATTTGGAGGTGTAAATTTCTGAATAGAACTCACTAAATCATTTGTTAATATTCTTTAAGTCCGTAAGCATCAGGCCAGATTTGGATTTTATTTTGTAAATGGCTCGTCTTGCTTGTTCTCCTTTTAACTGCCTTGCCAGTAGCTTCTGTAGTTTGTCACCAAACTCAAAATGTCATTGTTTAAGTTTAAGTAGTATGTTGTCAATTTGTTCCCCTAGAATGGAGTTGTATTCGTATTTTAATTTGAGAATGTTATTATAATCTGATTGGAGCAAAGAGTTTTTGTAGGCCTGTTCAGCCGCTAGTAATTCTTTCTCAATCACTTCCAATCTACCTCGCTTAGCCCTTTTCAATGTTTCTTCATAGGAAATAATTTGTCCTCTGATATACACCTTAAGTGTTTCCCAGCGTGTTGAGTCATTCACCTCGCCGTTGTCGTTGGTCTCAAGGAACTGCAAGATGTGCTTCGTAATATATTCTTTAAATGCCTGATCCTTGAGCAAAAAGGGATAAAGCGCCAGTTACAGGCTTGCTTAGGGAGGGACAATTGAAGATTGAGATTGACAGGACTATGGTCAGATATTATTATGCTGTGATATTTGGTGTGGTCAATATTAGAGATTAATCTAGAGTCAACTAAAAATAATCGATCTCTGTATATGATCTTTGTACATGAGAATAAAAAGGGTGATCATGGTCAGATGGGTGTTGTAATCTCCAAATATCCACCACATTCTTGGACTTCATCAAATTGTTAAGAGTTTGCACAGCAAGAATATTGAGTGAGGGGTAGAGGAGAGCCTATCTAAATACGGATCCAGGTAGCAATTAAAGTCATCCCCAATCAATAAGTGGCTGAATCGTTATCTGGGATCAAGTCAAACGCCTTACGGAAAAAGCCTGGATCATTTACCAGTGTAATGGAAAGTGAATTGACATGCCCAGTTAAAATTATAAACCTGCCATATGGATCAATTGTAGATGAATGAAAACGAAAAGGCACAGTCTTACGGAAGAGAACGGCAACGCTCTGGCTTTGGAAGTGAAAGGTGCCTGATGGACCTGTGGAATCCAATTAGCCCCGAGTTTCCTATGCTGAGTGGCTTTAACGTGAGCTTCTTGTAAGAATATAATATCAGATATCAGTTCCAAAACTATTAAAAAGTGTTATTAAAAGGAAAGGTGATGTAACACAGTGGTAAAAATGCCTCTGTCCCAACTTTTGTTGAGTGTGTTGCAGCCATCAAATTCTAAATTTGTGTATATTTACAAAATACAATTAAGTTGGTCAGTAAAACTATTGGAAATCTTTTCTTTGTACTTTTGTCAGTTAAATAAAGGTTCACATGAATTAACATATCACAGATTTTTGTTTTTATTGCATTTTGGAAAATATCCCAACTTTTCTGGAAATGGGGTTTGTAGTAACAGACGTCTCAGGTAAAGGGAATTGACTCAGTGCATCGGCGTTTGCATTATCCCCACCCACTCTGTACACGATAGTATACTGGTAGGCTGACAATGTGAGAGCCCAACGCTGTATCCTGGCTAAGGCTAGCGGTGGGATGCATCTGGTCTCACTAAAAAGGCTCATCAGTGGTTTATGGTCCATATAAATTGTGAATGCACGTCCATAGAGGTACTGATGAAAACATTTGACCGCAAAAACAATGGCCAGACCTTCTTTGTCTAGCCCTTTCTCAGCAGCCGTCAGGGTACGTGAAGCAAAACCAATAGGCTTCTCTGAACAGTCCTCCATTACGTGTGAGAGAACTGCCCCGACTCCATAGGGCGAAGCGTCACATGAAAGGGTGATCTCCTTGTCTGGGTCATAGTGAACGAGCAGCTTCGCTGAGTGCAGGAGTTCTTTCACTTTCTTGAAAGCTTCCTCCTGCTCTTCACCCCACCGCCACTTAGTGTCATTGTGAAGCAGCTTATACAGTGGGGCCAAAACCTTTGAGAGGTCCGGAAGAAACTTGCCATAATAATTCACCATGCCCAAAAATGATCTGAGCTCAGTGACGCTCTTGGGGCTTGGGGCCTCCTTGATAGCTCTCACTTTGTCCTCCACTGGGCAAAGCCCCTCAGCTGTAATCTTGTGTCCCAGGTAGGTCACACTCAGAGCCAGGAACACACATTTTCTGTGTTTCAACCGCAGCCCTGCATCTGAGAGTCTCTTCAGCACCCGTTCTAAGTTAGCCAGATGCTCCCCCTCCGTGGCTCCCGTGATCAAAATATCATCAAAATACACTGCTACATGCGGAATTCCCTGCAGCAAAGAGTCCATTGTATCCATTGACAGAGGGCGGGGAACATCACAAAGGACTCCTCCCATCCTGCGCACGGACTGTTTGATCTGCTCCCGTCTGGTGGGTGCTTCAGATCCCTCCAGACTAAGACTAATAGGCACTGGAGAAGTTTTTTCCCTACTGCGGTCACTTTGCTGAACAGTTAACTGCCGGTTAACTGTCGGCTAACTATTACTTGGATTGCACTACCTGTATGTATAATCTATACTTTCATTTATATTTATCATTATTATTGTTATGAGCAGAGAGACAACATCTGCCGGAAGTAAATTCCTTGTATGTGCATAGGTACTTGGCGATTAAAGTCTGATTCTGATTCTGATTCTGATTCTGATTGTCCTTTGGAAAATGGCAGGGCAAGACACCACTCTAAACACCAGGCGATTGTATCTGAATAATCCCTTGTGCGTATTGATGGTGACGTACTCCTTTGAATCCTCGTGGAGCAGCAGCTGTTGGTGGGCGTGGCTCATGTCCAGCTTTGTGAACAGCTTACCCCCTGACAGGGTCGCAAACAGGTCATCCACCCGTGGCAATGGGTACTCCTCCAGTTTAGAGACCTGATTCACCGTAAGCTTGTAATACCCACATATCCTCACCGTTTTATCTGCCTTCAAACTGGAACAATGGGAGCCGGCCACCTTGAAAACTGGACGGGCTCAATGATGCCCAGCCCCTGTAAACGTATCAGCTCCGCCTCAACTTTGCCTTTCATGGCATAGGGCACTGACCTGGGTTTAAAAAAACACGGTGTGGCCCCAGGGTCGACATAGAGTTTCACGGTCACACACTTCAGTGTGCCCAGCTCGTCCCTAAAAACGTCACTATACCGCTGCAGAATGTCCTCCGTCATGCGTGCATAGTTACCGTAGATTCCGGATTTTAAGCCGCTACTTTTTTCCCACATTTTGAACAGCTTTGAACTTTGCGGCCAATAATCCGATGCGGCTAATGCAAGGTTTTTTTCATGCCGCCTCGTAAACATTTTGCCTCGTAACAGTAGACCAATAAAATTGATGAGTAGTTCACAGAGGTCCAATGAAATTGTACGATAAATCAAGCGCACTTTCACAATTAAATTATTGTAAATCAGTCATTTGTACTCACCCTCATCAACATGGAAAACACTCGAAGCATTGTGCTACCTACCCTCTTAGTTTAAACTATATTTGTTTTCTGTACTACATCGCGGGATGCTATGACGACACACCCGGTTTCGCGGCGTCTTGTGGGAAAATGCCGTTTGCGATGAAACGGAAAGGAGGGGGTCGAGCGGCGGAGCGGCTTTGGATCCGAGCGAAATCTGCTTTTAAATGCCGTTTGCGATGAAACGGAAAGGAGGGGGTCGAGCGGCGGAGCGGCTTTGGATCTGAGCGAACTCTGCTTTTAAATGCCGTTTGCGATGAAACGGAAAGGAGGGGGGGAGCGGCATTACGCGAGCGGCTTTGGATCCGAGCGAACTCTGCTTTTAAGTTAAAGGTATCAATAACTTTTCCTGGTAGGCTGCAGTATATATATTTTTTACCAGTCGTTAGGAGATATTGGAATGTTGTTCAGTAAAGAAGTATACGCAACGTATATTTAAAAGTAGCCGCGTACGGGCACGGTTCGAAAAAAAGCATTTGCAATATGTATTTGTTTTTGTTACCATATGGATTTAATTAAAAGTTAAAAAAATCCTCACGTGTAATATCTTTCTGTGTAAATATCTCATATTACAACGTGGGACACCTGCGGCCTAAAATCCGGTGCGGCCTTTACATTTAAAAAAATGATTTTATTTCTAAAATTAGTGCCAGCGGCTAAAAATCAGGTGCGCTCTGTAGTCCGGAATCTACGGTAATTTCATGCCAGTTGAGCCGGATTTTGCGAAGCCAATCGTGGCCCACTGCCCTTAGCTATCACCAGCCTGGCTTCAGCCTTCTGGAATGTCCTTTCCCTTGACAGTGACTGTGGCATAATATGGTTCAGGTGGTCCCTCATCCGTTTCCACCCCAAACATGCTGTAGGCACACGCTGCCTCTTTGTCTGTTTCCCCTAGGTGGTGTGAGGCTGCCTGAGTCTGTTGAGCTTTCCCCTGCCCAGGCTTAACCTTACCCTTTGAACTCCTGCACTTTTTAATGAAATGTCCCCTCTTGCTACAAGCATGGCAGACAGTATCTTTGAATTTACAAACATTTGCATAGTGCGTTCCTCCACACTGAAAACATTCCACCCGCTTTTCCTGTCTACCAGTCTCCCTCCTGACTTGGAGCACTGCCGCTGACTGCGACCTCCCATATCCTTTCTGTATATCCTTGGCATTATTAGCCGCCAACTCCATGCCTTGAGCAATCTCTAGGGCTGTCTTGAAAGTCAACGGTGGGGTTTCCCCCAACAAGCAGCGTTGTACAGCGGCATTATTAATGCTGCATACTAATCTATCATGGAGCATGTCATCCAACATGGCTCTGAAATCGCAATGCTCCGACAGCTGCCGAAGCTCGGCCACAAAATCGCCCACAGACTGACCTGGCTTCCGGACATGGCTGTGAAACTTGAACCGTTGAACTATCACCAAAGGCTTCGGATTGTGGTGGTTCCCCACGAGCTTGACCAGTTCGTCATATGGAATTTCTCCCGGTTTCCACGGTGTAGCTAAGTTCCGTATCAGCCTGTATGTCCTTGCCCCACACACACTCAGGAGAATAGAATACTTCTTTGCCTCCTCAGTAATTCCATTAGCACAGAAAAAGTGGCCCAACCTTTCCTTGTATTCCGGCCACTCCTCGATTTGCTCGTCGAACACACCGACCGTTCCAAACGCAGCCATCCGAACACGAGGCTCCTCGCCCGCTCACAGCTCCTGATCGAAAAAGGGGCAGACCCGTCCATAAAACCTGTTCACCTCTTCGCCAAAAATATGTGGTAACTTCTACTTTACAAAAAGACCACTCGACAACTTGATGGCCAAAAGAGCATCTTTATCTGGGACGGCAAATGATATTTACAATACAGAGGCTTCCAGGTACCTCGTGCGGCCTGGGTGGAGGAACTATATACAATGCATACTGGGAGTAAAAAGAGCAGAAGTAAAGACCCCGCCAACCCTGGATCCCGCCTCTTCCTACCAACAGCTTCCCGACTAGTATTAACTTACTTTTAATAATACTCACATTACAACACTAGACAATTTAGGGGATGAGTATATTAAGAGACAACAACATATTTTGATGGACAATAGGAAGATTTGTGAGAAAGAAGAGATGTTGGAGTGTGTCATGGATGATGTCTTTATGTTGGCTGGATTGAGTTTTGCTGTCAATAGTGTGAGTACTACAGGCCCAGGACAGGAAATTGTTAGATGCCTGAGGCAGCGCTAAGCAAGTTTTATAACAAGGTCTGGAATGCTCCCAGAAGACTGGAAAAGGGCGGTGGTGCTGCCTATTGTTAAACCCGGAAAGATCAGATGCTGCTAGGTAGCTCGAGTCCTATTGCTCTCACCTCTTGACTATGTAAAATAATGGAGAAAATTATAGTAATTAGACTGATGTTTGTTTTGGAGAGAAGATAATTATTTAGTCACTACCAATGTGAGTTTCGTAAAGCGTGATCTATGATACCCTTGTGCTACTGGGAAATGATATTCAGAAAACTTTTTACAGTGAATGAATCAGTGCTTTTGGACACTGAGAAAGCTGTAGAGGGAGGGGCTTTATGAGACTCAGTAAGCTTGGTATTGATGGTAGGTTATACAACTGGGTATTAGAGTTTTTTATTTGGCCAGTTGTTTTAAAGTGATGGTGGGTGAAGTAGTGCCGTCAGAGTTTTCAGTGGATAATGGGACATGCCCCATGATAGAGATATTAGTACGTATTGTTTAATCCAATTATTAATGATATTTTTGATAACGTTGGGCCTGGGTTTGGTTTGGTTTTATATGCTGATGATTGGACTCTGTGGAAAATAGGTCATAATGCTGCCTGTGTGGTAAGATCTATGTATTATTAGCAATGGAATAACGGTCTTTGGACTGGGTTTTAAATTTTCTGTTTCTAAGTCAAAATATTTATTTTTTACTCAGAAACATAGGGTGGATTATATTCACCTGCACAAGTGTTCACTGTTTAGGGCTCTTGTGTTTAAATATTTGGGGCTATGGCTCAATGTGAGACTGACTTGGAAATCATATATAAAGTCCTTCCCACCAGGCTTCACCTATCACCTGGCTGCTGGCTTCCTTCCCCTTCCCCACCATTTTTGTTCTGGTGTCTACCCCTTTCCTTTTCAGTCCTGAAGAAGGGTCTCTTCCCGAAACATCGACTATTTATTCATTTTCATAGATGCTGCCTGACTCGCTGAGCTCCTCCAGCATTTTGTGTGTGTTGTTAAAGTTTCTGGAGAAAAGATGTAAGCAGGTCATTAACTTTATATGCTGTGTGGCTGGGTATGATGGAACGCTTCTAAGAATGTGCTGTGGTCAATTTATCACGCTTTAACATGTTCTTGCCTGGTTAATGGTTGTGTGATTTATGGAAAGGCAGCTTGTTCAGTTTTTTATAGGTTGAGTACTCTACAGATCAGTGCACTTAGAATCTCTGGTGGAGCGTTCTGACCCCACCTAGAGATGTATTGGGGGTTGAACCAAGCCAGATGCCTCTTGGCCTGTGGAGAGAAAAAATTGGACTTCCTTAATAGGGTGAAGGACATCCCATTTGACATATTCTGTTTTAATTGATTGCCTGGAATATACTAGCAGAGTTGGTAATTGTATTGGGTGAATGATTAGGGAATATACGCGGGAGAATGGTCTTGGGGATTTGCGGATTAGCCCAAATGCGGCCTGGCCAGGAGATGCACCATGGGAATCTCCAGAGGTGCGAATAGATTTGACGTTACCAGCGGACAGACAGGGTCCTGTGGGTGGTGAAAGAGTGCCTGGTCGTTGACGGCAGCAGTATAGTTCCTTTCTGTTTTTCTTTACAGATGGTTCTAAAGACCCAGCTGGCCTCAGGAATATTTATCCCCTGGTTTACTGCTGGGGGTGGGGGTGGCAGGGAAAGGCTGACAGATGGATCTGTTTGTCTAAACAACAGAACTGTGGTCATGTACGTGCATCAGGTAATGAAAAAGCAGATGTTATAGCAAAGAGGCACTTCCGAGGTGCACGCTCCATCTCTCCTCAGTAGGCATGGCTATGCTGGTCTGCCAACTGACATTAAACTCTACAAGAGAAGATGAAGATTGACAAGGAGAATGTCAGAAACACAGGGGTGACAGGAAGAAGAAGGAACTAGAATTCATTCATCTGCCTTTGGTTTTTGTGATGGATAACTTGATTGTAACTTGCTTGTATATCCTTGTGATAACTGTGCCTTTGCTGGGCAATCCTTTGTGGTTTACAAATATTTTGTAATTCTGAGTTTTTCATAAGTTAAAAATCTCGAGTTTCAAATGTGTGTCAAGAATTATTTGTCCAAGTTTAAATGCTTACCATTAAAAATAAAAAATACTTTACTAGCTAGAAGTACCCCCTGATTGGTTGGGGGGGGAGCCACCAGTTAAGTAGTAGGTATTGGTAGTTGGACCTTGCTGTAGAGACTAGACAGTGAAGACAACTAGTCTTTAACGTGTAGTCTGATACAGTATAAACTGTCTATAGTGAGGGTACTTGTAGATGCATATATCAGATACCACTTAATTTCCCTTTGATTTGAGAACTTCATGGACAGTGATCCCAATTACATCACAAGGAATGCTTGGAAAGTGGGAGGCCTTCAAAAATGAAATATTGAGAGTACCGAGTTTGTATGTATCTGTTAGAATAAAAGGCAAGGTTAACAGGTTTAGGGAGCCTTGTTTTTCATAGGGTATTGAGGCCCTAGTTAAGGAGATGCATTGCAAGTACAGGCAGCGAGGAACAAATGAGGTACTTGAGCAGTATAGGAAATGCGAGAGAACAATTAAGAGGGAAATCAGGAAGGCACGAGGTTGCTCTGGCAGACGAGATGGCAGAGAAGCCCAAGAGCATCTACAGAGAAGGGGCAAATTTGGTCCACTCGAAGATCAGTGTGGTCATCTATGTATGGAGTTGAAAGAGGTGGGGAGATGTTAAAAGGACTTTTTCTTATCTGTATTTACTTGGGAGACGGACACAGTCTATATACCTAAGGCAAAATAGCAGTGACGTCATGAATCGTATCTGGATTACAGAAGAGGTAGTGCTCTTGTCAATTAGGGTGGATACCTCCACAGGGCCTGACAAGGTGTCCCCTCTGACCTTGTGAGAGGCTAGTGCAGAAATTGCAGGGCCCTGACAGTGGTATCTAAAATGTCCTTAACCATGGACAAGTTGCTAGAGAACCATAGGATAGCTAACGTTGTTCTGTTGTTTAAGAAAGGCTCTAAAAGTAGGCTGGTGAGTCTGAAGTCAGAGCTGGTAATTTATTGGAAGATATTCGAAGGGACGGGATATACAGTATAAGTATTTGGCTAGACGAGGCCTGATTAGGGATGGTCAACATGACTTTATGCGTAGTAGGTCATGTCTAACCAATCTTATAGAGTTTTTCAAGGAAGTTACCAGGAAGCTGATGTCTGCATAGACTTTAGCAAGGCCTTCGACATCTTCACGGGAGATTGGTCAGGAAGTTTCAGTCGCTTGGCATTCAGGATGATGAGGTAAATTGGATTTAACATTGGCAGAGGGTAGTAGGTGGCTACTTCTGACTGGAAGCTGATTGATGGTGTGCTGCAGAGATCGGTGTGGGTCCATTTTTGTTTGCCATCTATATTGATTACTTGGATGACAAATATGGAAAACTATATTGGCAAATTTGTGGATGACTTCAAAATTGGGGGTGTAGAGTACAGGGAGGAAGTCTATCAAAGCAGGCAGTGGGATCTGGATCCATGAGAGTCAGGATGTTATACAGCATAAAAACAAGCCATTCAGTCCAACTGGTTCATGAAGCCCATCTAAGCTAGAACTATTTGATGACATTTGGCCAACGTCCCTCTAAAGGTTTTCTATCCATGTAAATCCCTCAACTCCTTCCAATTGGTGAATGAGAAGACCTGTAAACCCTGTTGTTTTCACAGCTGATAACAACGGTTTAAGCACCAAGCCATTTTGGAAAGGTTGGATAAAGACCGAGTCAAGGCAGCGGGGTCCAGGCCCCAGAACAAATCAAAGCCACTGAACCCAATGTTTGGACAACAATTTAAGTGCCAGGACATTTGGAAAGGTTGAGTAAAGGCCAATTCAAGCCAGCTGGACCAGCTGGAAAAATGGCAGATGGAACTTAATCACAAACAAGAGAAAATCTGCAATGCACACAAAATGCTGGAGGAACTCAGCAGGCCAGGCAGCGTCTATGGAAAAGAGTACAGTTGACGTGACAGCATCAAGCCAGCAGGGTCCAGGCCCCAGAGAATATTGAAGCAACTGAACACAGTGTTTGGAGAATGATTTAGGCACCCGGCCAGATTGTTGAGGCCCGAGATGAGAGCTGGGCCAGTTCAGCTCACAGCTTCGCTCTGCACTGAACTAAGGGTCAGTAGACAGACTCTTTTTGTGGACTTCTGTTCAGAATGCCATTTATTTCCACTTATTGTTTGCATGACTTGCTTCTTTATCTCTGCACGTTGGGTGTTTGACTTTTTAAAAAATGGGTTCTTTAGAGTTTGTTTGTTTCGCTTGTTCGCCTGTTAGGAGACGAATTTCAAGTTTACATGCTTTGATAATAAATGTACTTTGAACTTTTAAATACAAATTCTTTCAGTCGTCTACCAGTGCCAGGGTGACTACTGAGGAAGGAATACAAGGCCCATGGCTAATTATGGATCACTTGTTAGGCAGTTAGTGAACAGAGGAAGCCCCAGTATCATCTCCAGTTCAGGTACGACTCACACAAAGGCGGCCTACAGAGAAAGAACCGTAGTTAGTGGCCGGCCAATTGCAGATCTCAAACGGAAGGATGGATGCCTCATGTGAGCTGCTGGAGTGGGCTTTCTCACACAAGACCAGGCATTAATGGCACCCTGCACATCCAGGAATTATGCGGGTGAAGGGTGGTGCCAGCTGATCTAAGTACACTCTGATGGTGATTGAGACATCCAGAGAACCGGAACATTTCCACTTCTGCTCCCCTAGGCCCCTGTAGGTGACTCAAGCAGCTCTGGAGTAGATTCTGTGTAGGTTACACTTTCTGAAGTGTTGATAACCAACACTCACTCAATGTGGATGGACCGACTGTATATCCAGTAAATGGCTTGAGTTATAAAGAAGAGATTGGGCAGGGAGTGAAGGATCTGAGGGATGACCTTACAGAGAGATTTATACAGTTGTGAGGACAATGGACAGGGCAGATAGTTACAGGGCTGGGGAGTCTAAAATTTAGATTTAAGCTGAGGGGTAAGGTTTAAAGGAGATCTGACTTTCACAGGATGTGAGGTGTTTCTGGACCAGCTGCTGAAATGGCTGGATTGATTAGACCCAAACGAATTTGAGTCAGACCAGTGGAAATGTGGTAATAAGTGTACAAGCACAACAAAGTAACTTGAGTCTAATTTACTATCATAAAACAGAAAGCACAAGTAAGCCACACTAAGTACTATTTAGAAAGTTACAAAGATTTCAGGGCTCATGATTCTGGGTCCATCCTAGGCACTGATGATCATGATTCCTTGGTGTAGGTGATGTTCCTAGAACCAACGAAAGGTGCCTCAACAAATATGAGTTAAATCCACAAGTATTGAGAAACAGAAAAACTCTTCAGAGACAGATAAACCCCTGGGTCTTTTGTTCTCATGCCACTAGCACCTGAGTCACTATTAACAAACATTTAGAAAAGCTACCATGTAAGAATTGTGCTGCTATTGGCAAGCATTTAACAAACCCACGATCTTTAACTTGTATTTGCATGCTATGAGCTCGCAATGTGTCACTTGGAATTGTTCATACTTTCGTCTAATATTTACAAAATTTAATACATTACAACACAACTGCTTTTCAAGTGTTTAAAAACATTTGGACACGTACACGGATAGGAAACATTTAGAGATATATAGGCCAAATGCAGGTAAATGGAACTAACTTTGATAGGCATCTTGGTCAGTATGGAAGAGTTGGGCTGAAGGGCCTGTTTAATTCTATGAATATATGAATGTATAATACTTCAGCATTGCATTGCAATTGAAAAGATTAGGTAACATTTAAATGTTTACAGGTTACCTGTCAGTATCAAACAACAAGTGATGCTCTCACAACCCCGAACAACTGAAATCAGTGGGACTGTAAGGATACGTCCACACTACGCCGAATAAATCCGTAACCGAAGATTTTTCTCTTCATTTTTACCCCCCGTCCACACTAAAATGGCGTTTTCATCCCCCGAAACTGGAACTTTTCAGAAACGCTTTCCAGGGTGGGTATTTTTGAAAACGCAGCTCGGGCAGATCAGTGTGGATGGGGTAACCGGAGACTTCTGAAAACGCTGTCAGACGGCAGCGCGCTATTTCATTGTTTTCTTGAACACAACCTAACAATTTCAGAACAGACGGCAACGAGACTGAAGCCAGAAGAGTTAGAAATGTACTCACCAAATACTTTGACCCATAACTCACTGAATAAATAAGTATACTCACTTTGCCCTGTTTTCTGTCCTTGCTCGTATGAAGGTGGTTTACCTATTTATGCAAGTACTTCTCTGACAATAGATGTGTAACAGACTAATGTAACATTGTATGGAAATACAAGATAACACTGATGCAGACATGTTTTATACATTTAACAAGGTGCTTTATTAATGCAGCAGAGTTAGTCAGTTTTTCAATGTTTGTCGTCAGCTGGGTCAATCTGTCTGTGAACTCCCTGTCGGTTGCCTCCGTACGCTCCAGTATTTGTTTTTTTTTAGTTTTAAGTTCTCCCACATGAGAGCCAACAGCTGTCTGTCGTTTTAAGTTTTTCTGGTCTGTAACTACACAAACGCGCACTTTTATGGCGAGATTCGACACCAAACATGTCGCTTGTTTTCGGTAGATGTGTCCTGCGCATGCGCAGGAGGAGGAGATTCACCGAAATCTCCATTTCAATGTGGACAGAGATATTCTTAAAAATGCATAGTGTGGACGCCTATCATTTTTACGTGAAACTGGAGTTTTCAAAATTATCCGGTCTAGTGTGGGTGTAGTCTAAGAGGCCATGGAGGAAGGGTGGTAATAAGTTTGCTGACAAGGAAGTGTTACATTGACTGATGTCATTCTTTCAATGACAGGATCAATGAAAAGTTATGATAAAACCTGTGCATCAGTCTGAAACCCTGAGCAAGATTCTTGCTTGTAGATTAAGATTAAGCTACTGAGGGTGCAGTAAAGATTCAGAAAGTTGTTACTGAGGCCATTAGACCTGAAGACCATAAGACATAGGAGCAGAATTCGGCCATTTTGCCCATCGAGTCTGCTCCGCCATTTCATCATGTCTGATCCTATTTTCCTCTCAGCCCCAATCTCTTGCCTTCTCTCAGTATCCGTTCATGCCCTAATCAATCAAGAATCTGTCAACCTCTGCCTTAAATATACATAAATACTTGGCCTCCACAGCTGCCTGTGGCAAAGAATTCCACAGATTCACCACCTCTGGCTAAAGAAATTCCTCCTCATCTCCATTCTAAAAGGACACTCCTCTATTCTGAGTCTGTGTCCTCTGGTTTTAGACTCTCCCACCATAGGAAACGTCCTCTCCACATCCACTCTATCAAGGCCTTTCACCCTTCAATAAGTTTCAAGGAAGTCACCCCTCATTCTTCTGAATTCCAGTGAATACAGGCACAGAGTCATCAAACACTCTTCATATGACAAGCGGCTCAAACCTGGAATCACCTTTGAACTCGTGAACCACCTTTGAACTCTCTCCCATTTCAGCACATCCTTCCTAAGGGGCCCAAAACTGTTCACAATACTCCAAGTGCGACCCCACTAATGCTTTATTAAGCCTCAACATTACATCCTTGTTTTTATATTCCAGTGCTCTTGAAATGAATGTTAACATTGTATTTGCCTAACTCAATACCAACTCAATATGCAAATTAAGCTTTAGAAAATTCTGCACAACGACTCCCAAGTCCCTTTGCATCTCAGATTTTTGTATTTTCTCTCCATTTAGAAAATAGTCAACTTTTCCATTTCTTCTACCAAAGTGCATGACCATACACTTTCCAACACTGAATTCCATCTGCCATTTCTTTGCCCATTCTCCTAATCTGTCCTTCGTAGCCTCTTTACTTCCTCAAAACCACCTGCCCCTCAACCTATCTTCGCATCGTCTGAAAACTTTGCAACAAAGCCATCAATTTTATCATCCAAATCAATGACACAGAACGTAAAAAGAATTGGTCCCAACACAGACCCCTGTGAAGCACCATTGGTTACCGACGGCCAACCAGAAAAGGCTCCCTTTATTCCCACTCTTTGCCTCCTGCCGATCAGCGGCTGCTTTATCCATGCTAGAATCTTCCCTGTAACATCATGGGCTCGTAGTTAGTTAAGCAGCCTCATGTGTGGCACCTTGTCAAAGGCCTTCTGAAAATCCAAGTCCACAACATCAACTGATTTTCCTTCATCTATCCTGCCTGAGTTATGAGGAGAGACGGGAAAGGTTTGAACTATTTTTTCTGCAGCTTAGGAGGCTGACATCTGATCTTACAGAGGTGTTTATAAAATCATGGGCACAGATAGTCAGTCTTTTTCCCAGGTAGGGGAGTTTAAAACTAGTGGTCAAAGCTTTCGTCGAGAGAGACAACACGTAAAAGGATCCTGAGGGACAAGTTTCTCACACAGAGGTTGGTGGACATACGAATGTGCTGCCAAGGAAATGTAGAGGTGGGTATAGTAACAACATTTGCACATGAACAGTCAACGTGTGGAAAGAATATGGGCCAAATTGGACATGCTCAAAGTTCAAAATGAATTTTCTTGCAGGCATTTATGGGGGAGGGGGAAATACAATAGAGTTATGAAAAACTATATATAAACATGCAAAGATTAATGAACAACCAATGTGCAAAAGACAAATTATACAAATAAAAAAATACAGAGAACATAAATTGTAAAGAGTTCGTGAAAGTGAGTCTGTAGGTTGTGGAATCATTTAGAGTTGTAGTGATTGAAGTCAGGCCAAGGAGCTTGTTTCCATGCTGTTAGACTTTGTGAATCTATTTTTGTGGAAGATCTGAAACAGTGTAGGCAAACCTGCTTGTGGATAATGACTTGCTGCATCAAGTGAAATGTTAAAAGTCCAGGCTAATTTTTATCATCGCCTGGGGCACTGTGAGGTGTGCCAGTTCAAAATCACAGCGGATTGCCCAGGAGCTTGGAACATGTGGTTGGCTGTGGTTATTGAAATAACGCTAATGCAGAGATATTGGTGCAATGATTAAAATGTAGTTAAATGTCACCATTAGAAGGGTATCCGGACAATGAAGAAGTTATCTATAACATTTGATTACAAAAATATTAATTAGTATTGTGTACAGTTTTGGTCTCCAGGGTTAAGGAAGGACATCCTGGCTGTAGAGGAAGTGCAGCGTAGATTCACGAGGTTAATTCCTGGGATGTCTGGACTGTCTTACGCAGAGAGGTTAGAGAGACTGGGCTTATACACGCTGGAATTAAGAAGATTGAGAGGGGATCTGATTGAAACATATAAGATTATTAAGGGATTGGACAAGATAGAGGCAGGAAATATGTTCCAGATGCTGGGAGAGTCCAGTACCAGAGGGCATGGTTTGAGAATAAGGGGTAGGTCATTTAGGACAGAGTTAAGGAAAAACTTCTTCTCCCAGATTGTGGGGGTCTGGAATGCACTGCCTCGGAAGGTAGTGGAGGCCAATTCTCCGGATGCTTTCAAGAAGGAGCTAGATAGGTATCTTATGGATAGGAGAATCAAGGGATATGGGGACAAGGCAGGAACCGGGTATTGATAGTAATTGATCAGCCATGATCTCAAAATGGCGGTGCAGGCTCGAAGGGCCGAATGGTCTACTTCTGCACCTATTGTCTATTGTCCAAGTTTCTGTATAACTCTGAGTCTGTGAACCGCAGTTGAAAGCAATTTTTTAAAAAGCACATATATTTGAGGTGAATGATCAAGTTGCTTCTAAATAAAATAAATAAAAGACATAATCAAAGTAGCCCTAACATTGAGAATTTGAAATAAAGAGAAACACAGAAAGAATACGTGGAGAAAGAATACATGGAGAGAAAATCAGAGCTAATGTTTCAGACTCCTAAAAACTGGGAAAACTAAAATTAAAACAAGTTTTAAAAAGCAGAGGAAGATGGGGAGGTTGGAAAACGGAAGGTGTGAATTCTGAATAGAAAACTATCAGTGATGAAATGATATTTAGATAAAGCAAATACAAAGATATAGATACCAATATCAAAAGCTGCTTACAATTACAGTGATCTACGACAGCCTAACACAACACGTTGGTATCACGACGAAAGTGTGCTTTATTAATGACAAGTCCAAAATATCACTATCAAATGCCAGGACGAAGGTACTATCAGCATCAAAAACTTACATTAATGATGGTGTTACCGATAAGTATCAAACTATACACAAAAAACGATGTGATCGATGCTCCACCGAAGTATCAGAACAATGAACAGATCGCAACGTCAATATAAGCAGTCAATAGAACCATGTAGGAACACTTAGGCAATGAGTAAAGACAGAATCACCTCACAGAAAGTCAATAGAATATTATTAAAGTGCTGAACAAGAGACAAATAAATAAGATCACACCTTTGGGGCAATGATAAAAGCCATTAGAACAATGCCAATAGAATGGTATTAGTGTAATGATCAAAGCCTACACAGACAATAGTATTAAAAATATCAGAACAAAAATATTTTAAATAATGCTGATAAGACAAAATTCATAATCCAGTTAAATGTTATATTGCAAAACTCTGAACACTTATCAAAAGGCTCTTCAATTTTGCCTTACAAACTTATCAGAATACTGATCAATAGCAGTTGAACATTGCCAATACAAAGATCCAAAACATAGTGGCGGGGGCTGGGCTCAGAGTGTATTGATGCAACAGGGTCTGGATTCCGGTCTTAAAGAAAAAAACTGGTCAGATGGAGTGAAAAGGCAGTGTGTCTGGGTCTCAGGATCAGAGGCGAGGCTCAGTCTGTGACAGGCTGGTCCCACTTCACTGCACAGAGGCTGAGGCTGTGGGCCTGCTTCAGCTACTCCAGGCATCGTGACGGCGAGCTCCATGACGTTTACTCTGCTAGGTGCTGAATGAGACCAAGGCTGTGGGCCTGCTTCGGCTACTCCAGGCGCTGGACTGCGATGAGACCGAGGCTGTGGGCCTGCTTCGGCTACTCCAGGCGCTGGACTGCGAGCTCCACGACGTTTACTCTGCTAGGTGCTGAATGAGACCAAGGCTGTGGGCCTGCTTCGGCTACTCCAGGCGCTGGACTGCGATGAGACCGAGGCTGTGGGCCTGCTTCGGCTACTCCAGGCGCTGGACTGCGATGAGACAGAGGCTGTGGGCCTGCTTCGGCTACTCCAGGCGCTGGACCGCGATGAGACCGAGGCTGTGGGCCTGCTTCAGCTACTCCAGGTGCTGGACTGCGAGCTCCACGACGTTTACTCTGCTAGGTGCTGAATGAGACCGAGGCTGTGGGCCTGCTTCGGCTACACCAGGCGCTGGACTGCGATGAGACTGAGGCTGTGGGCCTGCTTCGGCTACTCCAGGCGCTGGACTGCGATGAGACCGAGGCTGTGGGCCTGCTTCGGCTACTCCAGGCGCTGGACTGCGATGAGACCGAGGCTGTGGGCCTGCTTCAACTACTCCAGGCGCTGGACTGCGAGCTCCACGACGTTTACTCTGCTAGGTGCTGAATGAGACCGAGGCTGTGGGCCTGCTTCGGCTACTCCAGGCGCTGGACTGCGATGAGACCGAGACTGTGGGCCTGCTTCGGCTATTCCAGGTGCTGGACTGCGAGCTCCACGACGTTTACTCTGCTAGGTGCTGAATGAGACCGAGGCTGTGGGCCTGCTTCGGCTACTCCAGGCGCTGGACTGCGATGAGACCGAGGCTGTGGGCCTGCTTCGGCTACTCCAGGCGCTGGACTGCAATGAGACCGAGGCTGTGGGCCTGCTTCAGCTACTCCAGGCGCTGGACTGCGATGAGACCGAGGCTGTGGGCCTGCTTCGGCTACTCCAGGCGCTGGACTGCGATGAGACCGAGGCTGTGGGCCTGCTTCGGCTACTCCAGGCATCGTGACGGCGAACTCCACGACGTTTACTCTGCTAGGTGCTGAATGAGACCGAGGCTGTGGGCCTGCTGCGGTTCTCTGGGCTTCATGCCTGAGGATTCACTTTCATTCTAAATGCTATTTGCACAATTCATTTTTTCTCTCTCTTTGCACACTGGGTGTATGTCATTTTTTAAAAATTATAGGCTCTTTTGGGTTTCTCGTTTTGTGGCTGCCTGTAAGGAGACGAATCTCAAGGTGGTATAACGTAAACTTACTTTGATCATTAATGTACCGTAGATGTCGGATTATAAGCCGCTACTTTTTTCCCACATTTTGAACAGCTTTGAACACTGCGGCCTTTACTACGGTGCGGCTAATGCATGATTTTTTTCATGCCGCCAAAAACATTTTGCCTCGTAACAGTAGACCAATAAAATTGATGAGTAGTTCACAGAGGTCCAATGAAATTGTACGATAAATCAAGCGCACTTTCACAATTAAATTATTGTAAATCAGTCATTTGTACTCACCCTCATCAACATGGAAAACACTCGAAGAAAAGCATTGTGCTGCCTTTATGGCAGTTATTTAGTTTATAATATTTTCACTTAGTAATTCATTTGTTAGTAATTTCTAGTTAAAGTTAGAAGTATTTTAACTATATTTGTTTTCTGTACTACATCCCAGGATGCTATGACATCACACCCGGTTTCGCCGCGTCTTGTGGGAAATACCGGTTTGCGATAAATGGGAAGGTGGGGGCGAGCGGCATTAGATCTGAGCGAACGCTGCTTTTAAGTTAAAGGCGATCAATAACTTTTCCTGGTAGGCTGCAGTATATATATTTTTTACCAGTCGTTAGGAGATATTGGAATGTTGTTCAGTAAAAAAGTATACGCAACGTAATTTGTGTGTTACCAATACGTATGTATATTTAAAAGTAGCCGCGTTACAGGCACGGTTCGAAAAAAAGCATTTGCAATATGTATTTGTTTATGTTACCATATGGATTTAATTAAAAGTTAAAAAATCCTCACGTGTAATATCTTTCTGTGTAAATATCTCATATTACAACGTGGGACACCTGCGGCCGAAAATCCGGTGCGGCCTAAAATCCGGTGCGGCTTGTACAAGTACAAAATTGATTTTCTTTCTAAAATTAGAGCCAGCGGCTTTTAATCAGGTGCGCTCTGTAGTGCGAAATCTACGGTACTTTGAACTTTGATGTCATTATTTACATAACATTAAATAATGTTAATGTTAAGTTGTTATATGCCATTTAAACAGCTTCAGTACAAAGGTATCATGATTGAATTCAGTTCCAACATCATAAAAGTTTCCATGAACAGAGAGCACTTAAACATCAGCAGTACAAATAGAACAGAATAAATGATAGAAACACATTCCAATAATATCCAGTTATTGGGACAACGACTGAATCCTATTTGAACAACATTACTTTGAATATTTGACAATGATCAAATTCAGTAGAAAGGTATTATAATCAAAATTGGAATATTACAAATGCTGTAAATCTGAAATAAATACAGAAATAGTGTGAAGTGGAAACAAGGTAACATGTCAGACTGATGTGTTCATATCAGAACATAAAAGTTAAAAACAAAACCTATTTTAAGTATAACAATAGGGAGAAGGATTAAGGGAACAAAGAGGTCTGTAATGTGAATGTATAAGTGTCAGGAGAATGATCAAACATCATTAAAGACTGTCAGTGTTAATTATCATGGCCATGATGAAAAGCTATTTAAGCAACGTTGGGACTACCAGTAAAAACCATTTATACAAAAGCAAAAGTAAGGTATCATTGAATCAATTCAATGCAATGCAATGCAGGGTTTTGTCACGGGATCCATGGTGTGCTTGGTGAGAGGAGACAGTGTAGTGGATTGCTGCTGTGATCATTGATATTTACCATATGCAGTATATAAATAACTTGGATGAGAACGTAGGTGGACTGATTAATAAGTCTGTTGCTGACTGAAAAAATGGAGTAGTGGATAGCAAAGAAGATAGTCAAAGAAAATAGGGAGTGACCTGGATCATTTGGAAAGTCGGGTGAAGCAATGGCAGCTGGAATTTAATTCAGGAAGGTGTGAGGTAATGCATTTGGGACGTCAAATACCAACAGGACGTATACAATAAATGGCAGGGAGCCCATGAGTGCCAATGTACAGAGGGATCTTGGATGCAAGTTGATAGTTGCTTGAAAATGGCACCATTTTCAGTAGTGAGGAAGGCTAAGGCATTGACTATAAGAGTAATACTGATTTATTGCAGCTGTACAAGGTATTTGCCAGTTTAAACTTAATTGTGTATAGTTCTGGTCTCAATACTACAGGAAGGATGAGGTAGAATAAGAGTGCAGAAGAGATTCACCAGGATGTTGCCTGGAATGCAGGGCTTTATTTGTAAGAAGGCACCGGTTTTATAAAAGGATATCGCCGTTCTTTCTGCAAGTGGGGATTGTTACTGTAGCTGTTTTCCTGTGAGGAAGGGGACGGTTTTGATGTTATTATTGCTGATTTTTTCAGCGGGGGGGAGTTTTGGGGGTCTGTTTGTTTTGTTTTTTTTCATGCCAGGGTGGGGGGGATGGAGTTGGTGTCTGTTCCTTCATCAACTCCATGGTCTCACGGCCATCGGGAGAAGACAATTATCAGTGTTGTGTGGTACATGAATACTTTGACAATAAATTGTACCTTTGAACCTTTGGATAGTCAGGGTTCATTCTCACCAGATCTTGGAAGCTGAAGGGTCACCTCATAGAGATTTATTAAATGATGATAGACCTAGATAGGAGTCTTTCTCTCAGGGTGGGGGAATCTAAAATGAGAGATATAAAGAAAATCTGAGGGGCAGGATTTTCAGAAAAAAGCTGGTGGTTGTATGGAAAAAGATGCCAGAGGAAGCGGTAGAGAGAGACACATTTACAAAGTTTAAGAGGCATTTGGACAAGTATTTGTAAAGGGAAGGAGAATGACAAAGGTGTAATGCAGGCAAAAAGGATTAGTGTAGATAGGCATCACGGTCAATGAAGTGCCAAAGAACGCATTTCTGTACTGTACAGTTGTATGGCTCTATTATGAAATCAGAACTTTGAGCAAGACTCCTTCAAATATTTTCAACAGAACATTATCAGGACAATAACCAAAGCCATTTTAAGATTTACAAGTGGTGAAATGAACAAAGATCTTTTTGTCAAATACGACCACAAGAAAGTCATGACGGAAAACAAAATGTCAGAAATTTAAATTAAGTAATTTTAATTGCTGGAAGTACTCAGCAGGTCAGGCAACATCTGGAGAGAGAGAAAACCAAAGTTAAAACCTGAGGTTGATCATCATTCATGAGAACAGAAATATTAGAAATAAAACAGCTTTTAAGATTCAGGAAGGATGGAGGGAACAAAAGAGAAGATTGATGATAGGATTTAGAAGGTATCACCTCAATGGTAGGATGCTGGTGAGACCACATCTGGAGTTCTGTGTAGTGATGATTTTAATAGAACATGTAGATGCATTAGAAAAAGTTCAGGAAAATTATAATGAGATGGAATGGCTAGGTGTTTTATGTTTGATATAAGACCATAAGACATAGGATCACCGTTAGGCCACTCAGCCCATCGAGTCTGCTTTGTCATTTCATCGTGGCTGGTTTATTATCCCTCCTAACCCCATTCTCCTGCCTTTTCCATGTGACCTTTGACACCCTATCTAACTAAGGACCTATCAGCCTCCGCTTTAAATATACTCAATGACTTGGCCTTCACAACTGTCCATCGCAAAGAATGCCACAGATACACCACCCTCTGGCTAAAGAAATTCCTTCTCATTTCTGTTCTAAATGAATGTCCCTCAGAATAGAGGCTGTGTCCTCTGGTCCTAGAATCACCCACTCCTCTCTGTCTAGGCCTTTAAATAGTCGCTAGGTTTCAATGAGATCCCTCATCATTCTTCTAAACTCCAGCATGTACAGGCCTAGAGTGTGTGTGTGTGTGTGTGTGTGTGTGTGTGTGTGTGTGTGTGTGTGTGTGTGTGTGTGTGTGTGTGTGTGTGTGTGTGTGTGTGTGTGTGTGTGTGTGTGTGTGTGTGTGTGTGTGTGTGTATATACACACACACACACATATATAACTTATTTATTTATTTATTCATTTAATCATTCTCATGAACTTCCTTTGAATCCTCTCTAGTTTCAGCACATCCTTTCTAAGAAAAGGGGCCCAAACCTGATCATAATACTCCAAGTGAGGCATCACTAGTGCTTTATAAAGCCTCAACATTACACTTTTGCTTTTATATTTTAGTCCTCTTGTAATAAATGCTAACATTGTGTTTGCCCTCCTCACCACAGACTCAACCTACAAGTTAACTTTCAGGGAATCATGTCCAAGGACTCCCAAGTCCCTTTGCATCTCTGATCTTTGAATTTTCTCCCCATTTAGAAAATAGTCTACACCTTTACTCCTTCTACCAAAGTGATTAACCATACACTTCCTACACTATATTCCAACGACCACTTCTTTGCCCATTCTCCCCATCTGTCCAAGTCCTTCTGCAGACTCCCTGTTCCTCCACTTATCTTTATATTGTCCACAAAGCCAAAAAGCCATAAATTCCTTTATCCAAATTATTGGTATGTAATTTGAAAAGAAACGGTCCCAATACCGACCCCTGCAGAACATTGGCAGCCAACCAGAATAGGCCCCCTTTTTCCCAACACTTTGCTTCCTGCCAATCAGCTGATCTTTTAATCATGCTAGTATCTTTCCTGTAATACCACGGGCTTTTATCTTGTTAAGCAGTCTTATGGGCAGCACCTTGTCAAAGGTCTTCTGAAAATCCAAGTAACTTACATTCACTGATTCTCCTTTGTCCACCCTGCCTGTTATTTCCTCAAAGAATTTCAACAGATTTGTCAAGCAAGATCTTCCCTTAAGTAAATCATGCTGAGTTTGTCCTACTTTATCACGTACCTCCAAGTACTCCCAAATCGCATCCTTAATAATTGACTCTAACATCTTCCCACCCACATCAGGTTAACCGGCCTATAATTTCTTTTCTTCTGCCTCCCTCCCTTCTTAAAGAGGGGAGTGACATTTGCAATTTTCCATCCTCAGGAACCATTCTGCAATCTAATCATTCTTGAATGAACATTATTAATATCTCCACAATCTCTTCAACTACATCTTTCAGAACCCTAGCTTGTAGTCTATCTGGTCCACGTGACTTATCTACCTTCAGACCTTTCAGCTGTCCAATCACCTTCTCCTTGGTAAAAGCAACTACACTCACTTCTTCCCCATGACTCTTGAATTCCTGACATGCGGACAATGTCTTTCACAGTGAAGACTGATGCAAAATACTTAGTAATTTTGTCCACCAATTCTTTGACACTCATTACTACCTCTTCAGTGTCATTTCCCAGCAATCCAATATTCACTCTCATCTCTCTTCTACTGTTTATATATCTGAAAAATCTTTTGGTATCCTCCTTGATATTATTGACTGGCTAGCTTACTTTAATCTTTTCTCTCATTTTTTTTCAGTTGCCTGCTGTTGGTTTTTAAAGCTTCCCAACCCTCTACCTCCCACTAATTTATGCTATATTTTATGCCCCCTCGTTTGCTTTTTTGCTGTGTTTGATTTCCCTTGTCAGCCATGGTTGTCTCATCTTCCCTTTAGAATACTTCTTCATCTTTGGGATGTATCTATCCTGTGCCTTCTGAATTGCCCCCAGAAACTCCAGCCATTGCTGTTCTATCATCATCCCTGCTAGTGTTCCCTTCCAATCAACTTTGGCCTGCTCCTCTTTCATGCCTCCTCTATTTATTTGTGGAGGATAGCTTTATATCTTCTAGAGTTTAGAAACTGAGAGTGGAATTGATTGAAATATATAAGATTCTGAAGAGTATTAGAGTGTCTATGAGAAGTTATTTCCTCTTGTGAGGAAATCCAGTACTGGTTTAAAAATAAAGGGCTCCCTATTATGACAGAAACTAAGAATATATTTTCACTCTGAGACTTTAAGTTTTTTCTCCTTAAAGTCGGTGGAAGGAGAGTCTTGAAATAGTTTTAAAACAGTGGTGGATAATCGAGAGGGTGAAAGGTTACCAGTAGGAATACGGAGCTGAGATTAGAATCAGATTAGCCTTTATTTAGTTGCATGCTGGAGCAAAATTAAAGCTGAGTGGCCTATAGCTGCTCTCAACTTTGTGTTTATAAACAAAATCTGTCTGAACAAATCAGTACAGAGGCATCAGAACAATAATTTAAAAAAATTTAAGCAATGCAAAATGTCAGTAGGAAATTATTATGACAACGATTAATCAATTTTTGATCAGATTCCTTTCAAACAATGATGATTATACAGGGATCATTATCAAAAATCATTTAAGTATGTCCAATACAATTAGAAACACAGGAGATTCTGCAGATGTTGGAAATCCAGAGCAAGACACTCAAAACGCTGGTGGAACTCAGCAGGTCAGACAGCATCAATGAAAACGAATAAAGAGTGAACAGTTCAGGCTGAGACCTCTGTACTGATTTGTTCAGACAGTTTTTGTTTATACAGTTCAGACAGTTTATGAGACCCTTCTTCAGGACCGGAAAGGAAGGGGCAAGATGCCAGAAGAAGAAGGTGGGGGGATGGTGAAGGAGGTTAGCTGGAAGGTGATAGGTAAAGTCATGTACGTGGGGGATGAAGTAAGAAACTGGGAGGTGATAGTTGGAAAAGGTAAAGGGCTGGAGAAGAAGGAATCTGATAGGAGAGGAGAGTGGGCCATGGGAGAAAGGGAAGGAGGATGGGTACCAGGGGAGGAGAAGAGGTAAGAGGCCAGACACCACTGATGTTGCCCTCACCCACACCTCCTTTATACCCTGGACTTCCATGCTCACCTCATCTTCCTGCCACCTTTACAGGGATAGAGTTCCTCTTGTCCTCACTGACCACCCCATGAGACTCCACATCCACATCATTCTCCACAGCTTCCGCCATCTTCAAGGGGACACTACCACCAAACACATCCTTATCTCCCCCAACTCTCCACTTTCCACAGGGATCATTCCCTCAATAATTCCCTTGTCAATTCATCCTTCCCTACTAATCTCCTTCCTCGCACTTACCCCTGCAAGCAGAAGAGCCTCACCTGCTCTTTCATCTCCTCCCTCACCTCCATTCAAGGCCTCAAACAAGCAACACATCACCTGCAACTCTTTTGGGATTGTCTACTGTGTCTGGTGCTCCCGATGCAGCCTTCTCTACATTGATGGGATCCGATGCAGACTGGGAACCACTTTGTCGAGCATCTTCACTCCATCCACAGAAAGCAGGTTTTTCCAGTGGCCAGCCACTTTGATTTCAACCTCCATTATCATTCCAACACGTCAATCCATGGCCTCGTCTTCTGTCATGATGAGGGTACTCTTATGTTGGAGGAGCAACACCTCATATTCCGTCTGGATAGCCTCTAACCTGATGGCATGAACATCAATATCCCCAACTTCCAGTAATTTTTTCCCACCCTCTTCTTCAATGACCTGCTCTGGCTTCTTACCTCTTTTCCTCACCTGCCTATCATCTGCCGCTTGTGTTCCTCCTCCTCCCTTCCTCCCATGGTCCTTTCCAGTCTTGACAAAAAGTCTCGGCCTGAAACGTTGACTCTTTATTCTTTTCCATAGATGCCGCCTGGCCTGCTGACTTCCTTCAGCATCTTGTGTGTATTTCTCCAATACGAATCTGCTCTGATTAAATACCATTTAAACAACCCTAAAGATTACAGAGCAGTGGCAACATAAAGTAACAAAGTAATGATTGAAAATCAGGCAAGATGTGATGAGCAAGTGTGTCACTCTGAATAGGGTGTCAAGACACCCAAAGAATGAGAAGGAATATTTGGTCATAGATACAGACTGAATCTGACCATTTGGTATCCTACCTTCACTGCAGGCACATAAAATCTTACCACGTTTACCTCAACTACAAATTTAGCCCTGACTTCTACCAATCATGTGATCTCATGGGGTCACCATTATTCCACTTGCTTTGCCCAGTCACTAGAATTGTGAGTTGCCTCGTCATTTCCAGTTCAAAATCCACAAATTCTCTTCTTTTGTAGTAGAGACCAAAGGGATTGGCAACCAACCCTCTCCCATGCCTCGTTGGAATGAAGAATAAATACGCTGTAGATCTATTGTTATTAGAAGCAGACAGTTAAGGAAAGGAGGTCACCTCAGAGGTCTGGATTATAGAAAGAGTAGATCCTTAGAGTTGTATAGATAAAGCACAGAGCAACTCCAGGCAGAGTGGAAAGGAAGATGCCTTCAGTAAGCTCAATAAGGCAACGTGATGGAAAAAATCTCAGGAACGAACTCAGCACATTGTGAAATAAACCAATAGCTTCAAACCAGCTTGCAACCTGGAATTGGTCATAAGTCACTACATAAAAATTGATTGAAATCTACCTTAAGCCATCATGGGAAAATAAACTGTCTCATACGGACAGCTGCTCTAACCTCCTTCAATGAGACATTTGGAAAGAAGCCTTCTCTTTTTATTTCATCAATCCAGCACCTGCAGTATTTTGGTTTTTGAAGTGAAAAGAGTCCCAGATTCATTGAGTTACACAGCACCGAGTCAGCTAACGTGGCAGTGCAGACACTGTCCAGTCCATCACAGGCCCATGGCTTCCTTCCACCCAGTCCAGCTTCAGAAAAGCTACCAGGATGCCTGTCACCGTGGCCATTCCCTCTCCCTCTAGGAGAAGTTACTCAGGAACAACTTGTTTCCCACTGCAATCAGATTTCTTAATCAATCACCTTTCAGATTCCCCTTCTGCTGGTGGTGTCACCCACACTCTTAGTTCTACCTTTCCTGTTATTGACACTTTAGCATTTCTTTTTAAACTACTGCAGATTACACTACCATCATTTGCACTGGTCTCCTGCCGTAAGTTCAGCACTATTTATTATTAAATTATTATTACTATCGGCTCCAAAGGTAGTCACAGCCGAAGGGTGGTGGTGGGGACGAGCTCCCACTGCTAAACAAATACTCTTCATGGTGTGCATCTCAAACAGCCTCTGACAACCAACTCCCGACCTCCACGTGTGGCATAGTGCTTATGCCCGGTGGAGCTGTTCTCACTGACAGGAGAAGGGCAAAGGCGGGCCACTGGCGCCTTAAAACCAGTTGCTCTGGGCAGATGGGGCTCATTGACCACGGATGGTAGCTCATCTAGGAGAGGGAAAACTCTGATTTCAAACCTCCGCTGTCTTGCGGCTATACCCGCTCACGGGAAAGGCTTTGGGAGTAAACCCCGAGGAAAAATCCGGAGTCGGAGTCCCGAAGGCGGCTGACTGCTGTACCCGGCACTGGCATGGCAACTCCTGCGATGCTGCTGGCACCAAACTGTATCGACTTTCGTCGTCCCTTTGGACCTGTCACCAGCATGAAGAAGGGGGTCCCACTGCATGGGCAACAGACGGATCTCCATATCAGCTCTGCCCTGGAGAAGCCACTCCCGGTGACTACCAGAGACACAGTACCCATGGTCGACCACGACCGACGGAGCCCACACACACACACACACACACAGTTTGCTCTGTGAGTTCCACAGGCCAGACTGAAAAGGCAGGGTGCCAGGACCAGAGACGAGGGTTGGGCCGTCTCTGCTCACTGCTCTGTGACACTTACTCGGCTCTGCTCTGAACTGAGGCCGAGGCTGCGGCCTGCTCCAGGCTTCATGTCTATGGACTCACTTTCGTTCTGAATGCTATTTGCTTACTTGTATTGTTTGCGTGATGTGCTTTTTTCCCTCTGCACATTGGGCCTTTCACAGTCTTCTTTTTTTTTACTGGGTTCTTTTGGGTTTATTTGTTTTAGACCACAAAACCATAAGACACATGAGCAGAATTAGGCGATTCAGTCCATTAAGTGTGGCTGCCTGCTAGGAGACAAGGTTGTATATCTGATGATATAGACTGGGGGCTCGGCTGGGGGTGGGGGTGTTGGTGCCAGTGCTCTGCTAGCATCATCGTTCCAGCAGTTGATGATTCCCGGACCAAATCTCAATGAGACTAGTATCATTTCTGGGGTTATGGAGGAACAGCCGAGGGAATCATTGCCAGCGAAGGGTAAATAGTCGCATTGCCTTGTGTGGGCCTTGGGAAATGCAAAGGCCAAGGGAGTAAACCCCGACAGAAAATCCACAGAGTCCTAAAGTGGAAAGATGGCTTTCTACATCACCTTCCAGCAACTCCCGCAGCTGGGCTGGCACCAACTGTACTGACTCTTCCTTTCCCTTGTACTCTGCCAGCAACGCCAAGTGGGGGGGGTGGTCTTGATGTCAGGGCAGCCCAAGACCACCGTATCCCCTCACCCAGGCCCGTGGTGTTAGGGAGAGTTTGGGTTTGCCATCAGTCTGAAGGAAATAAACATCATGGCCCAGGGTGCAGAGTCGCCCCCAAAGCAGCTTGCTGTCTTGATGTCGTCGACTCCTTCGCCTATCTTGGATCAACCATCCCCAGCTCCCTGTCCCTTGAAGCAGAGGTGAACAGCAGGATTGCCAAAGCTGCAGATGTCATGGCTAGACTGAGCAAGAGAGTGTGGAACAACAGACAGCTGATGAAGACCAAGCTGTGTGTGTACCAGGCACGTGTGCTCAGCATACTGCTCTATGCCAGCGAGGCTTGGACGCCATACATCAACCAAGAGAAGAGGCCAAACTCGTTTCACCTACGCTACCTCAGGCACATCTGGTTGGACAGAATCACCAACACAGGGGATTCTGCAGCAGCTGACCCCTCCAGCATCCACGCACTACTCAGCCACAGACGTCTCAGCTGGGTGGGCCACGTCTAACGGACGGACCAGGGGCGCATTCCCTAGGACATGCTGCAGGGCAAGCTGAGTGAGGGTGACGGCCCACGAGGAAGACCATGCCTTCGCTACAGGGATGTCTGCAAGCGTGGGATGAAGCTGGCAGGCATTGACCTCAACTCATGGGAGGAAACAGTCGAAGACCACAGCATGGAGGGCTGCAGTCAAAGGCAGTGTACAACATGCTGAGCTAGCAAGGACCAACATGCTCATCAACAAGAGAACCAGAGTGAAAGGCAGAGTCACATCACCCAGAGCAGCTTCCTCCATCACCTGCGGCCGCTTTGAGAGTGACTGTCACTCCAGAGTGGGGCTGGACAGCCTCTCCCGAAAGTGTAAATATCCCCAAGCCTACAACCCCAGACCCATCAGAAACGTGTCACACCATCGTCTCTTGAGACATACGGATGCCACTGATGATAATAAATGTACTTTGAATTTCTTGAACTTTGAAATTCATGTGCCCTAATCTGACTCGAACACAGAACAGCACAACACTGGAACAGGCCCTTCAGCTCACAATATTGTGTTGAACCAATTAAATTAGTCATCAATAGCCAACATTCTGTCTTCACAATGTCCATATCCTTCCACTTTTCTCACACTCATGTGCCTATTTAAATGTCTCTGAAAAGTCCTTAATGTATCTACTTCTACCATCACCCAGGTATTCCAGTACCACCACTCCCTGTGTAAAATATTGCCTTTCACATTTCCTTCAAAATTACCCCTTCTCACCTTAAATGCATGCCCTCTTGTATTAAGAATTTCAACCCTGGGAAAAAGATACTGTCTGTCAACTCAATCTGTGCCTCTCCTAGTCCCATAAACCTCTATCACATCTCCCCCAGCCTCCGCTGCTCTGGAGAAAACATTATAACACGTGCTCTCTACTCCAGGCAGCATCCTGGTAAACCTCTTCCACACCCTCTCCAGAGCCTCAACCTACTTCCTCTGGTGGGGTGATCAGAACTGCATGCAACACTCCAGACACAGCCTAACAGTTCAACGGTTCAAGTTTACTTATCGTTCAGCCATGCATGAATACAGCCAAATGAAACAGGAACAAGGTGCAACAGACAGTCTCACATGCACAAAGCACGTATAAGTTATCAGTAAAATACAGTCCGAGACCCCGAGTTCATGGATGTTGCAGAAAACTGCAGTCGAACACAACATGGCTTGTCCTCTGCCAAGAGAAAACTAGGAGGCAGCTCTGACTTTACACCTGGCGGAGTGCACCAACTCTGACGCCTCTTCCCTGGACAGCTATAAACAGACAACACTGCAGCTTGAAGCCTGGTCCTCACTACCCCCGAGGCCACACATCTTCCCCACTGACCACCAATAAGTCAGTGAATCAGACTTGCAGCATTGCACGTTACCAATGTCCAGCAGGGTCAAACTAGAACTTTTTAAAGCTGCAACATAATTTCCTGACTTTTGAACTCAATGGTTTGACTGATAAAGGCAAGCATGCTATTGATTTTCTTAACCACTCTATCAACCTGTGTAGCCACTTCCACGGAGCTTTGAGCTTATTCCCCAAGATCCCTCTGTTCTGTATACTTGACTTAGCAAGGTGCAACACTTCACATTTGGTCAGGTTAAACTCCACCTGCCATTTCTCTGCCCATATCTGCAACTGATCTATATCCTATTGTGTTTTTTGCCAATCTTTTATGCTACCTACAACACCACTGACATATATCCACCAGTATCATCTTCACATTTATTAATCCACCCATTTACATTTTTGTCCAGGTCATTTATGTACCAACAGTAGAGGTCCTGAAACAAATCCCTGTGGAGGTACAGACCTCCACAGCTCGAATAAGTCCCTTCAACCCCTAGCCTCTGTCTTCAATGGGAAAGCCAGTTCTGAATCCAAATGAGGTACTTGTCAAGCAGCTTACTAAAATCTATGTAGACATCATCCACAGCTCTATGTTCATCAGTCACCCTTGTCGCCTTGTCAAAAAACTCAATCATGTTAGTAAGACATAACTTGCCCCGTACAAAGCCATGCTGGCTCTCCCTAATTAGGCCATGGTTTTCCAAATACAGTACTGATAAATCCTATCCCTAAGTATTCTCTTATTCACAATGGTCACCCCATGCTCTCAGTTGCAAGCCATTTTGATTTTCCTTCCCATTCCCTCACTGACCCTTCCATCCTCAGTTTCCTCCACTGGCAGGGTAAAACCCAATGCAAGTTGGAGGAACAAAACCTTAGGTTCCACCTCGGTAGTCTACAACTCAACGGCATAAATTTTGAGCTTTCCAATCTTAGATAGCCGTCCTCTTCAACTGGGTTGTTTGTCTCCCTATTCCACCCCTCTCCCACCTCCATCACTCTCTTTCTCTAAGCTTTGCCTGGTCCTCCCATTTTTGTCCCTTTCCTTCAAAATCCCACAGTGCCTTTAGACCCTCCCCTTCCTGACTCCATCCACCCACTGCCATCTCCCCTCTCAGTCCTGATGCAGAGCCTTCATCCCAAAATGTAAACAGTCCTGCTAAACCCCCCCTCCCCATCTTCTCCCCCATTTGACGCTCAAGCCCTGTTTCTCCAGCATATCATTTGTTGCATCAGTTGAAGGAGGTCTGGACAAGAAGAGGGGCAAATGGGGAAGATGGAGTTGCTCTGTTAGGAGTTGGCATGGGTTTTATGGGTGGGATGGCCTTCTGTCGTAAGAGGTGAGTAAATAAAAAGAGTGCATCTCCAGAGGTAGAAGGAGAATGCTAAGGCGCTCCTAGAGAGTTCAGGACTGTGTAAGTATCACAGAGTAAAGCTTGGTTAATGAGTGAAGCAGGTTTGCATCATGATGGCAGCTAATTACATTAAAGAGCAACCCACCACAAAGTTGAACAACATAGGAGTGAACCGTCAGGGAATAAGATCATGGTGAAGCTCCATAGGAGCGAACCGTCAGAGAATAAGACCATGGTGAAGCTCCATAGGAGCGAACCATCAGAGAATAAGACCATGGTGAAGCTCCATAGGAGTGAACCGTCAGAGAATAAGACCATGGTGAAGCTCCTGAGGAAAACCACTCCAATTACCAATAAGATGGAAGGAGTGCAGAGAAAATTTACAAGGATGTTGCCAGGACTTGAGGATCTGACCTACAGGAAAGGGTTGAATGGTTTGGGACTTTATGTCTTAGAGCGTAGAGAATGAGGAGAGGTTTGACACGGGTGTACAAGTCAGTGCTATCATGTTTGCTGTTGTGTGCTGGGGCAGCAGACACCAACAGAATCAACAAACTCATTCGTAAGGCCAGTGATGTTGTGGGGGTGGAACTGGACTCTCTGACGGTGGTGCCGGAAAAGAGGATGCTGTCCAAGTTGCATGCCATCTTGGACAATGACTTCCATCCACTCCATAATGTACTGGTTAGGCACAGGAGTACGTTCAGCCAGAGACTCATTCCACTGAGATGTAACACTGAGCGTCATAGGAAGTCATTCCTGCCTGTGGCCATCAAACTTTACAACTCCTCCCTTGGAGTGTCAGACACCCTGAGCCAATAGGCTGGTCCTGGACTTATTTCCACTTGGCATGATTAACTTATTATTATTTAATTATTTATGGTTTTATATTGCTATATTTCTTCACTATTCTTGGTTGGTGCGACTGTAACGAAACCCAATTTCCCTCGGGATCAATAAAGTATGTCTGTCTGTAAAACTATGAGGGAAATAGGCTTTTCCCTCTGACGTTGCGTGAGATTAAAACTAGAAGGTGAAAGGTGAAATATTTAAGGGGAACAAGAGGAGGAACTTCTTCACTCAGAGTTGGGTGTGAGTGTGGAATGAGCTGCCAGTGGAAGTGGTGGGGTCAGATTTGATTTCAACATTTAAGAGAAATTTGGATAGGTACATGGATGGGTGGGGTATAGAGGGCTATGGTCCAGATGCAGGTTGATAGGTATAGGCAGATCAATAGTTTGGTATGGACTTGATGGGCCCAAGGGCATGTTTCTGTGCTGTACTGTTCTATGACTCTCAGTAAGACACAGTTGGTAGGTTAACTGACCCCTGTAAATTGGCCTTGAACACTAGTGTGCAGGTGAGCAGTAGAAACTGTGCAAAAGTTTTGATGAAATTGTGAGGAGGAATTTTAAAAAGGGGATTAAAGTAGAATAGTGTATCTAGGTGTTTGATGGTTGGGATGGACTCGGTGGGCCAAAAGGCTTGTTTCTATACTTTTAAACCTGGGGTTACTGGAAGACTATTTATAATATTGCTAATAGCCCGTCAAAGTCAATAAGACCATAACACACCTGAGCAGATTTAGACCATTTGCACCACCGTTCAATCATAGCCAATTGTTTTTAACCCCATTCTCCCAGCTTCTCCTCATAACCATTAACCCCTTCCCGATCAAGAATCTACCAGTCTCTACCTTAAATACACCTCTGCCTCTGTGGAAACAATTCCACAGATTCACCACCCCGTGTCTGAAAAAATTCCTCCTCATCTCAGTTTGAAAAGCATATCCCTTTATTCCGATTAATGGAAATATACTCTCCATATCTTCTCTTTCCAGGCCTTCCATTATGCAGTAGGCTCGAATGTGATCTCCTCTCCTCCCTCATCCATATGACCATTAGACGTAGGAACACAACTAGGCTATTCAGCCCAATGCCTTATAAAACAACCTACATCCTTGCTTTTATATTCCAGTCCTCTTGAAATGAATGCTAACATCACATTTGTCTTCCTCACCACCGACTCAACCTGCAAGTTAACCTTTATGGAATCCTGCACAAGGACTCCAAAGTCTTTTTGCACCTCTGATTTCTGAATTTGCTCCTCATTTAGAAAACAGCTTACACCTTCATACCTTTTACAAAAGTGCATGACCATACTTTTCCCTACACCGTATGGCATCTGCCACTTCTTTACCTATTGTCCTAATCTGTCCAAGTCCATCTGCAGACTCATTGCTTCCTCAACACTACCCACCCCTCCACTTCTGGGTGTTTCATCCGCAAACTTGGCCACAAAGCCATCAATTCTGTCATCAAACTATTGACATACAATGTGAATGTCAGCAGTCCCAACACCAACCCTGTGGAACTCCTCTGTTTACTAGTAGCCAATCAGAAAAAGACCCCCTTTATTCCAACTCTTTGTTTCCTACCAGTCTGCTTACTTTCTATCCACGGGCTCTTATCTTGTTTAGCAACCTCATGTGCAGCACCTTATCAAAGGCTTTCTGAAAATCCTAATCAATAACATCTACTGACTCACCTTTATCTCATCTTGAATGTGATTCTGGAACTGTCGGAGCCCACGTTCTGCTGCTTGGAGATCGTTTAGGTGCCTCAGTGCTCTGCAGTCTGTGATATTAAAGCTCCCATCGTTCGCCATTTAAAGAGAGGAGGGAGATTGAAGCATCAAAGGAAGTGCAGAGGGTGAGCGGTGACTGTCTGTCTTTCGAAGGAGAGAGTCTGCTGCTGCGTCCAGGCCCGAAGAGTATTGTCTGGGGTTTTCTGCGTTTGGGATTTACACTTTGGACTATAGACTATTTTTCAGTCTTATAGTGCTCATATCCTGTGTTCTTTTTTGCCTGATTTTCTCGTTTTTTTTGTGGGAGGGGGCAGGGGATTTGGGAGTCTATGTGCCTAATCCATTTTGTTCATTTTTTTTGTGCGGGAGGAGGGATTTTGGGGTTGATGTGCCCGTTCTGTTTTTGTTCGTTTTTTGTGCGGGAGGAGGGATTTTGGGGGTGGGGGGAAGAGAGTCAATGTGCCTGATCCATTTTGTTCATATATTTTGTAGGAGAGGAGGGTTTTGGGGGGGTTTGCTCAATTTTTCTTCAGGAGGAGGGACTGTGGAAGGGAGGGGTGTCAATGTGCCTGTTCTGTTCTGTTCTTTTTTTCTGCGGGAAGAAGGATTTTGGGGGGGTTGATGTGCCTGATCCGTTTTGTTTGGGTTTTTTTTGTGCAGCAAGGGAGATTTGCAGATCGATGTGCCTATTCTGTTTTTGTACGTTTTTTATGGTGGGGGGGATTTGTGCAGCCTTTCTTTTCTTTTTCTTTCTTGGTTTCATGGCTACCCGGAGAACTGATGGATTTCAGAGATGTATACTTTGATAATAAATGAACGTTTGAACCTTTGCCTGTTATTTCATCAAAGAATTCCACCAGATTTGTTAGGCAAGATTCCCCCTTAAGGAAACCATTGCTGAGTTTGGCCTGTTTTATCATGTGCCTCCAGGTATGCCAAGATTTCATCCTTAATAATAAACTAAATAACTTAATAAACTACACTCACGTCTGCCCCTGGCACTCTCAAATTTCTGGCATGCTGCTAATGTCTTCCTCAGTGAAGACTTAAACAAGATATTTATTGAGTTTATCTGACTCCCATTACTACCTCTTCAGTGTCATTTTCTGGCAATCTCATGGCTGCTTCATCCTCCATTTGGAATACCACTTGTTTGGGATTTGTCTATACTGTGCCTTCTGAAAAGCTCTCAGACACTCCAGCCATTGTTATTCTGCCATCATTCCTACTCGTGTCCCCTTCCATTCAACACAGGCCAGCTCCTCTCTCATGCCTCTGTAATTCCCCTTACTCCACTGCAATACTGATGTCTGTGATTTTAGCTTCTTCCTGTCAAATTGCAGGGCGAATTCTATCATATTATGATCACTGTCTCATAAGGGTTCTCTTACTTTCAGCTTCCTAACCACATCCGGTTGGTTACACTACACCCAATCCAGAATTGCCTTTTCCCCAGTGGGCTCAATCACAAGCTGTTCTAAAAACTCATCATGTAGGCATTCGACAAATTACTTCTCTGGGATCCAGTGCCAATCTGCTTTTCCCAAACTACCTGCATATTGAATTCCTCCATGACAATCGTAACATTGTCCTTTTTACATCTCCCATTTTAACCCTCATCCTGACCACTGTCGAAGGCCTGTACATAACTGTCATCAGGATCTTCTTAGCCTTGCAACTCCTTATCTCCACCCCCAAAGATTCTACATCTTCAGATCCTGTATCAACTCTCTGATTTCATCCTCTACCAATAAAGCCATCCCAACCCCTTTGCCTATCTGCCAGCCTTTTCGATAAAATGAGTATCCTTGGATGTGAAGCTCCCAATTATGATCTTCTTGCTGCCAAAACTCAGTGATGCCTACAATATCATACCTGCCTGTTTCTAACCAGTTTACTCTTAACATACGGAACGTTGCCCAGTACAGGGCCAGAGACACCAAACAGTCTGCATTCATAACCCCTCATAAGTCCAACCAATTACTTGATAATTTCACAGCAATGAGTGCTCTCTGCAGGTTTACTAACATTTATCTCACAAATCTGTGCTTCAACAAAGTATTTTATTTAACTTTTTGCTGAGCAAGAGATTTGATCTCTACAAGGGAGGTGCGGTAGCGTGGTGATTAGCACAACGCTTTACAATACAGGTGAGCTGGGTTCAATTGCTTATTCCTGGGTTCAATCTGTAAGGAGTTTATATGTTTTCCCTATGACTGTATTGGCTTCTGCCGGGTGCTCCAGTTTCTTCCCACATTGCAAAGTGGAAGTTGTCCTGTAATTAGACTAAGATTAAAATCGGAGGATTGCTGGGCAGCACGATTCAAAGGGCTGGAAAGGCCTATTCCGTGCTGTATCTCAATAAAATAAAAATAATGAAGGGCAGGGAGCACATTTTGAGACTTCCTTTGAAACAAATGTTCATAAAAACCAGATACATTTAACTGCCTTTTGACTGGATTCATGGGAAGGACCCTGGTAATAAGCAAACTATTTTAAATGGAAGAAATCCTCTCCTGAGTCTTTGCACTCTCATTTGGCAACAATGGCCACTGGATGAATGACTGGTAAATTTCAGGTTGTCAGAAAAAAATTGCAATTCGCTTTTAGTCTGAAAACTTACAGGGAGCATATTGAGAAGTGTCTGACTTATTGTCTTACCATCCAGGTATCCCCCATGTTTATTATGGATGTGATGCACCATCAATAACTCTCGGAGACGTGAGTTAAGGTAGGCTTTTATTGGCTGGAAGAAAGCACAAGCAGCAAGTGACCACCACACAACATCCTGGAGACTGAGGCCGGGGCTGTGTCTCCACAGAGATACTGTAAACTGAATAGCAATAAAGCCAGACCAGAGAAGTTGGGGGTAATAAGTATCTGTACACAAGGTGAAATGCTCAAAAGGGTCCTGCCCTATGATAATAGTTGGGCCTGGCGCAGTGATTCTGATGGTGACGTCAATGCTGCATGAGCTACAGAGAAGCATTCTGTGTCAACAAGCAGAATGGAGTGCAGACAATGGAGTGTGCTTTGAGGAATGCTTGGAAATGCACTGGAATATCAGGGGGAGAGGAATAGACAAGGAGAGGTAAACAGGCTGGTGACATGGGCAGATGGGTGGCAGATGGAATTTAACCACCATGAAATATGTAATGTTACATTCCAGCTGGATAAATGTAAGAGGCAAAATAAACTGGAGGTTGCAATGCTAAAAGTATAATCATACAGAGATCTACAATGCATGGGCATAGTTCATTGAAGACGATGGAACAGTTTGTTAAAAATCTAACAGTTTTGGGGTTTGATAGCAGAGTCGTATGGTCAAAGAGCAAGGAAGTTATAATGAACCTTTACAAAACATTTGATTATTCAGATCTGCAGTTCTGGGTAAAACACTTCAGGAATGATGTACAGATTTTAGAGAACATCTTTTAGAGACATTGTAAAATAGTTCCATGGAATGGGGACTTTAGTTATGTAGTTAGTGAGGAGAACCTGGGGTTGTTTTCTTTGGACAGGGTAATTGCAATGGGATCCAATCGAGGTCTTTAAATTCTTGAAGATGAGTAAGTGGAGAGGAGCTGCTGCTATTGATGGAAGAGTCAAGGGATAGACCATGAAGATGACTGGCAAATGTACCAAGATCTTTTACACAGAGTGGTTAGGGACTGGAATGCACTGCCAAGGTTAGCGATGCAAGCAGAAAGATGTTGGGGAGGTATTTAAAAGGAAAGAATTTGCAGAACTATGGTGGGAGAATGGACTAGTTAGATTGCCAGAGCAAATACACATTGAATGGGCCAAATGGCCTTCTTCCTTGATGTAACTATTCCATGATTGTGATTCAGTAATTATGTGAGAGAGGGCTTGTTGTAAATGTGAAGATGTTTCCAAAGCTCCAAAGATCTTTGAATGATGTCATAGAGGCATGGAGGCATAGCCCAGAAAGTAAGAATCAGAAGAGAGTACATGTTTCCCCCGCTATCCGAAGGTAGAGCGTTCCTATGAAACCATTTGTAAACCGAAATGTCGTAAAGCGAAGAAGCATTTGCCATTAACTCACATGGGAAAATTTTTGAGTGTTCCCAGACCCAAAAAAACCTACCAAATCAAAGCAAATAACACATAAAATCTAAAATAACACTGATGTATAGTAAAAGCAGGAATGATATGATAAATACACAGCCTATATAAAGTAGAAATAATGTATGTACAGAGTAGTTTTAATGGAACACCACATTTTGTACACCCATCAATCCACTCAAGCAAGACTTCCCATTTTATCCATTACTGGATGCCACAAAGAGACCACTTTGCTACGAGCAGAACCAATAGTAACATCGGCAGCTTTCAAGATTCTTTCTCTCTGTGTGTAAGTAGTATGAATGGTGGATGCAGGCAAGTTCAACGCACGCACAATGCCTTTATTTCATTCACCACGATCGAAACATTTAATTATGTCCAATTTTACGTTAAGCGTAACACCCTTACGAGCTGTCTTAGGCTTTTCCGATGACACATCTTGCTAACGGATGTACAAAATAAATCGAGATAAAGCACAGATGCTCACAGACACAGTTCAAAGCTATGGCGGCTTGATGCTGAGATGCTGAGTGCAGTTCCTGGGGAAGGAGCTTGGTGGCGCCACTCTCACTGCTTGGGGTGCGCGTTGCCTCTATAACGGCTCGCTGCAAAACAAATGCTGAATGCTATTTTTGCTTTTCGCCTTTTCTCGTAAGAGTGAAAATCTTCGGATTTCTTTTGGTTAGCGAAAACGGGTACTGATGTAGGTCTTTCGTAAAAGTGAAGTGGCGTAAAGCAAACTTTCGAAAAGCGGGGGATACCTGTACTTTGTGACTTAAAAAGTAACAGTGGGAATAAGGAAGGGTATGGCCTCTGAACTGAATGCAGAGACACAGAGATCAGTAAGAAGCAACCGGATAGAGGAAATCTAGAACAAGTTTCAGCAGCCCACAGGAAGTAGCCGATGATCACTGTCTCTATCTTGCTTCCCAAACATTGAGCACATCTACACGAAAGCAGCATCCATCATCAGACACCCTCACCACCCAGGCCAGGCTCTCTTCTCACTGCTGCCATCAGGTCGAAGGATCACAAACCTCAGCACTCACACCACCACGTACAAGAATAGTTACTGCCCCTCAACCATCAGCTCTTGAACAAAAGGAGATAACTACACTCACTTGCCTATCCATTGAGATGTTCCCACAACCAATGATCTCACTTTAATGACTCATTATCTTGCTATTTCATGTTCTCGTTACTTATTGCTATTTATTTATACTTGCATTGCATAGTTTGTTGTCTTCTACACTCTGGTTGATCTTTCATTGATCCTGTTTACTGTTACTATTCCATAGATTTGCTGAGTATGCTCGCAGGTAAGCAAATCTCAGGGCTGTATGTAGTGACATACATGTACTCTGATAATAAAACTTACTTTGAACCTTGACTAGAGATAGATTGAACTAAGCTTCGTGTATCCAGTAATGTATCAAAAAACAGCATAGACTACTGTCATTAATGCTAAGTTACTTCATGGACAGATTTGTACAGAAGGTGATATAAAAAATATAGTGAATCAGAGTATGTAATCTGACATATTCAATACAATGAGAACAGTTGTATTGAGACAATAAATGCAACACAGGATGTGACACAAACTCTTAACCTGGAGAAATGATCCACTGAAATTTCCAGATCCTGCAGCAGATATTCTAAGATGTTGAGTGCAGTGAAAATTTCAGTCAACAGAGACCAATAGGTTGATTATAGTTGATTGAACTTACAACTCTATAGTTACATAAATAATTAACCAAATACAAAATTTCATATATTTGATGTTTTGTATGGGTTTATTCTTTAAGAAGATGCAGTGTACATTATATCAAATAAAATGTATCTTGAATAACAGGGTGAATCGAGTGGTATGACTTCGATACACTGAAGTCACAGACACCGCTGATTCATTGAGACACTTCCTACAATAGAGATTGCTCTATGGATAATTGAACCTCTGTTTCTTTGCTTTTGCAAGCCAACAGGTAATTTCAGTAAACGTGTAGCCAGCTGTGTTAGCACAGCAGGTCTACTGGTCAATCCTCAAACAAAACTGACTCAGAAGAGGGTGGAAACTTTCCACAGTTTGGAGGGAGTGGAGCAATTAAAGCTTTTGCGGTGAATCCTATGCTAAAGTTGCCTGTGTGTCTCCAAAATCCATCACCTATTTCAGATTTTCAGGAGCAGCAGGATTAACTTTGCACTGTGTTTCTTCATTGAAATCAGAGACATGCCAATACCTACTATTCCTGCGGAGCTATTTGAGGTGTCTCTGAGTCCCTGTGTAAAGAAGTAATTTGTGGAAACAGTCTTAAGTTTGTCCTGAGTTCCTGTGCTCCATATCCTTCAGGATGGACATTACTCAATGGTTTGTACTGGGTTTACAATCTCAGAAGACCATAAGATAAAGGATTTGGCCATTCTACTGTGCCTATGGAATCTGCTCAATTGTGGCTGATTTTTTACAACCCATTCTCCAGACTTCTCATAGCCTTTAGCTCCTTTTATCAATGAAGAACTCATCAGTCTCTGCCTTACACACACACACACTTACAATGAATTGGCCTCCACAGCCCTCCATGGTAATCAATTCCACAGGTTCACCATCCTCCAGCTGAAGAAATTCCTCCTCATTTCAGTTCTAAATATATCATCCTTATTCTATACCCTTGGATCCTAGACCCTGCTCCTAATGGAAACATCCTTTCCACATCCACCCTATCCAGACCTTTTCACTGTTCAGTAGGTTTCAATGAGATCCCCCCATCCCCCTTTCCCTCTGAACTTCATCAAGTACAGTCCCAGACCAATAATATTCCTCAGACTTTAAGTTCAGTGGTAGAGACCACAGAGTTAAGGTTATTTTATATATTTTAACCTCCAACTCAGAATCATGTAGATTCAACCCACTGTACAAATTCTAAATGACACAGCCCAGGCTAACATCTCATTGTCAAGCTGGTGTGGGCAAGAGTGTGGTTGGAAGACATTAAAATAACATATTTTGTGATCCACTTTAGGATATTTTGGAGGACTGACAGCTATACATCACTTTCATATTACTGAGCAGAAGTTTTGAAATTTGGAGAGGACATAAACGTTAAATAAATGCAACAGCGAGAAGGTTCTCAGCAATTTTCCAGAAGAGGTGGCAATGAAATGGGCAGAATACAGGCAGGTGGGACAGGTTTACAGCAATGGACTCAGGAAGAATGAGAAGATGCACATAACAAAATGGTCCCTGGTACAGGGGAAGGAATGTGACCTCTGGGAAAAGGGAATCAGATCCTTGGGAAGAGGGAATGTGACCCCTCAGAATGTGAATGTGATCCATGGGAGAGGGACTACATCCTCTGTAGAGAGGGATAAAGATCCCTGGAGAAGGAATATGATTCCTATGGGAAGAAGGGTAGGAGATGAATCCAATAATTGTCCTGTGAATGAATTTAGTTGAATAGGTTGAGGCATTGCTGATTAAAATCACTGAAGTCACTAAGTCAGTAGTTGTGTTTGATGGATGAAGCGTGCTGATTGGTGCAGCTGTCGTGTGCTTTTATTGGTTGCCTTGTATAAACAACGCTGTAAGTTCGAAGGATGCAGTTGTGAAACCAGGCCCATTAAGAGTCGCCTGTCCTCTGGTTAGCATCACCATGTGCTGCTTCCATGAGGGATTCCTACTTCAGGTGCTTCTCGATCCAGTCTTTGAACGGTGCTACACTGGTATAGACAGTGAAAAGTTCTTGGCTGCACTCGCTCTCGTAGCCCCAGCTGACCAGCCCCACCAGGTACCAGGTGAACATTTCACCAGCCTTGTCTGCGGCTGGGAAGGTGGCCACACCTCCCGTCTCCAGTGGGCAGATGTTTGAGAAACCTTGGGGATCCTGACGGGCACAGAACATGTTCTCGGTGATGCTGACAGAGATCCCGTGCTCCTCGTACTGCTGCTCACACTGGACCGCATCGCCGATCTCGACGGTGCCCACGCGCAGGGTGTCATTGCTGCGGCTGGACTCCTTGGGCTCGCTCTGTATCCTCCAGCCGGTGACGTAGCCCTGGGCGCTGATGGCCGATAGATCCTTCAGGTCAGGAAGGCACACTGGCTGTACCTGATTGGTGATCTTCGCCTTGTCCATCAGTTTGATGATAGCGATGTCGGAATCCAGCAGAACCGGGTCGTAGGAAGGATGCACAATGACTCCAGCAATCTGAAGAAAGTAAAGTGAGATCAGAATAGTAGGTTAAAATACTGTTCTGCTTCGTTGGCTGCCTACCGCCTTTCAGGGTGAAACACAAATAAAGTGCTGGAGAACCTTAACGAGGCAGCATCTAGAGGAGAGAAATAAAACATCAACTGTTTATTCATTTCCGTAGACGCTGCCTGGCCTGTTGAGTTCCCCCGGCATTTTGTGCGTGTTGCTCAGTATTTCTGAATCTCTTGTGTCTCTGCCCTTCAGGATGAGCTAGTAGTCAGCACATTCCCTGTGCAGCTCCCTCTGCATTGCCCTATTGGTGATAGGTACAGCTCCTCCCAACCCCAGCATGTACTCCTAGGGAAAGTTTGCACCTCAGGAAGAGCAGAAATGGTGATAGACTCTGGGCAACAAAATGCTACTGCGGATAGTGCAGTTGCTCCCAGTTCCAGGGGCCGTGGCGTCCTTCTCTCCCCTTCTTAACATTGTTTCCTTACACCCACCCCTGCCTTCTTCATGCATAGTTCTCTAGAAGGGTCACCCTCATATATCAGCCACTAGCTTTGTTAATTCTTGTGGGGAAACACCTTCAGCATCAGTTAGACAGAACATTGAGTACTGGCAATGAGAATGACTGGTAGGATCTCACAGCTCCAGTGACCTGGGCTCAGTCATGGCCTCTGCCACTGTCTCTGTCAAATGTTTCCCCTGGATACCCTGGTTTTCCAGTTTCCTCACACTACCCCCCCCCCCCCCCCCGGTCCGCAAGACACGCAGATTTGGTGGGTCTATTGACCAAGGAAGTGGTAGAAACTGGAGAAGTTAATGGGATTAGTGTGGAATCAGTGATAATCAGCAATGACTCGGTGAATAAAGGACTGATTGCTTGCTAAGTAGTTCAGCGACACTGTGAAACGTAACCCATGTCCAATAGTGAATGTCTAGAGGACAAAGTAGTCTGCTGGTTCATTCAACAATGGGGAAAGGGGTTCTTAGATTACACGTCAGAGCAATGAGTACTGTCCCTTCAGAGTCTGATCGCCAGGGGAGCTCCCTTCCCCTTCAGGACCTACCTGCAGGTACTGCCGGCTCTCCTCCTGCTTTGCTTCATCGTAGAAGTACTTCCCCAGGACCACCATCAGATCCGCCGTATTGATGAGCGCCGCCTTGCCCAGCTCCGTCACGCAATGGGCAGCTACCACCACGCTGCGCTCATTGAGAACTGCCCCACTGCAGGCCAGAAACCAGGAGTGCCCGCTGACAATCTCATTGCTGGTCTGGGACACCTTCTGGTAGAGCGCAGCCTGCCAGGGCCAGGCTATCGAGGCCAGGTTCTGTCGGCTGAAGTTGCCCAGCTTTCCACAGACTGCAGATCGGGGAGAAAGAGAGAAAGGCAGGGTGAATGTTACTCTTCAGGGAGACACACGAGACATGAGGCCAAAGAGAAAGGTCGCAGTCAGTCTGAGCACCACACCACAATACAATGATATATACCTAGAAGTTGGAGCATCTAGAAGTATTATAATAATAAACCATCGGACCATAAGGTATTGGGCACAAAGAGATTCTGCAGATGCTGTAAATCTTGAGTGGCACACAAAATGCAGGAGAAACTCAGCGAGTCAGGTAGGATCAATGGAGAGCAATAAACAGTCAACATTTCAGGCCGAGACCCTTCATCAGGACTGATATAAGAACAGTTTTATCCCATTTGGCCCACCAAGTCTGCTCTGCTATTAATCATGGCTGATTACTTTACAACCTCATTCCCCCACCTTCTCCCAGTTAACACTTTACAACCAAGAACCCAACAATCTGCCTTAAATACACCCAATGACTTGGCCTCCACGGTCTCTGTGGCAATGGATTACATCTTCTGGCTGAAGAAATTCCTTCTCATATCAGTACCTTTTTGCTGAAACCATCAATGTCTGTAGTGAGATGCTGAAGATGTTCTATAGGTCAGTTGTGGAGAGCGCCCTCTTCTTTGTGGTGGCGTGTTGGGGAGGAAGCATTAAGAAGAGGGACGCCTCACGTCTTAATAAGCTGGTAAGGAAGGCGGGCTCTGGCGTGGGCAAAGTACTGGAGAGTTTAACATCGGTAGCTGAGCGAAGGGCGCTGAGTAGGCTACGGTCAATTATGGATAACTCTGAACATCCTCTACATAGCTCCATCCAGAGACAGAGAAGCAGTTTCAGCGACAGGTTACTATCGATGCAATGCTCCTCAGACAGGATGAAGAGGTCAATACTCCCCAATGCCATTAGGCTTTACAATTCTACCGCCAGGACTTAAGAACTTTTTAAAAGCTATTATTAATGCTTTTTGAGATAGTGATTTAGATGCATATCATATTCTTTACTGAGTTAAGTATTGTATGTAATTAGTTTTGCTACAACAAGTGTATGGGACATTGGAAAAAAGTTGAATTTCCCCATGGGGATGAATAAAGTATCTATCTATCTATCTATCTATCTTAGACCAAAGTCTCTTTAGCTAATGGAAACATCTCTCCACATCCACTCTATCCAGGCCTTTCAGTATCCACAAGAGTTTAATAAGATTACCCTTCAAAAGAGCAACCCCAGAGGCATCAGACGCCCTCATACACTCAGCCTGTTATTGACAGCATCAAGGACATGGATTAGAGTACTCAGAAGACCTGCATTAGAGGTGGAGGGGTTCCATCACCTTACAACTACTCCCCTTCTGCACCTAGGGGTCACCACCAAAGAGGCAAGTCATCCTCCATCCTGAAGAACTGCCTGAGAAGAAGGTAATGGAAGATGTGTTTAACATAACTAATGGATTAATTGGGTAGAAGAGGGAAATTATTTCCCTCTATTGAGAGATATTGAGGCTCTAGTTAAGAAAAAGAGGGAGGTATACACTATGCACAAAGAATGAAAACTAGTGGATCTCTTGATGACCATCTTGTGCACTTAAGAGAGAAGTTAGGAGGACAAAGATGATATGAGAAATATATGACAGGCAAGATGAAGCAAATTCCCAATAGTTTCTACAGGTACATTCCTTTATGTGGCACACTTTTCCTCTGGTTCTCATTTTCCCAGATCCTACGCCTGACCACATTCAACTGATCCTTTTCTGATTCCCACCACCACCCTGTTCCCACTTCACAGCACTCCTAACCCCTCGCCAACCATGCCCACTCCAGCCCAGAGTTTCTCACCCCAACAACTGTTGTTCTTCAGTCACCCCTTCATGCTCCCCCTCCCCAGTCGCACTGCAATCATCTCTCCACCCGTCACCATCCCCATCCCCATCCTCTCCTGATCCACGACCCACCGATTTCAGGCATTTTGGAACTTCTTTTCCAGTGTTTTTATCCTTAATTTCCTTGTAAAGTTAAAACCTCTTCTGACCAACCTTTTGGAAATCTTATACCTTCATCAAAGGTTTCAAATTAACGGTCACATTTTAGCAGAATAGCTCTTTATTTTTTTCTCTATATGATCTAGCAAACAGTTACTATAGCCTCAGATTCATTTGAAAAGCAAAACAGGAAAATATGAAAAGAAATCCTCCACCTGTTGCAAAGCCTACCATTCACATTGCACTCTTTAAATCCGTCCTTAATGCTTCAAACTAATGAAATTGCCAGTAACCTATTTGGATGCACCACGGTGTGGTATGGAAACTTCTCTGTGCAAAGCAGAAATTGCAGAGAGTGGCCATGCATAGGAAACAGACTCCCTTTCAATGGCTCTGTCCACTCCTCCTGCTACCTGGGCAACGTTACCAACATAATCCGGGACTCCTCCCACCCTAGCCTTCTTCCTTTCTCCTCTTCCAGCAGGCAGAAGAGACAAAAGCTTAAGAACATGCACCTCCTGTCCCAAGGACAGTTTCCATCATACTGTTATAAGATTTTTGAATGGACTTCTTGTATGGTAAAGAACTCGTGAGCTCACAAAGTTACTCAGCACGGCCCTTGCACCTTTTTGCACTATATTCTCTATTACTGTAGTACTATATTCTCCATTCTGTTCTTTTTCCTTCTGTACTTGTGTATGGAACGATCCGTCTGGATGGCCGATGAACAAAAGCTTTTCACAGACAGTAACAGATCAATAACTAATAACATTGCCTCTGCAGGAGCCTTTATTACAGTTTGATTTACTTGCTTATGTACCACGACCTTTTTTAAAGGGATAGCCTCCAAACATGGTGTGGGAGAAGGGGCAGCAAAAGGGGTAATGAACAAAGTAGCTAACTTGCATTTTTATCCATTTGAACCGTATCCCAATGAACTTCTGTAACCCAATGTCCTAAGCTTAGGCCTGCAGACAGCCTTTCACAATCAGGATGCAGCACTGTGTGCAGATGGCCAAAAAGACAAACGTAGACACTTATTTACATTTAAGACCATAAGATAAAGGAGCAGAATTAGGCCATTTGGCCCATCGATTCTGGTCCTTGTCTGTCTATGATTATATGATTAAAAGTACCTTGTGTAACGGATGTACAGTACTTACTTGTTCCTAGTTACATGTATCTGCCTGTGTAAAAGATTCACTTGTGTGCTGGTATTTGCCTGTCCAGCAGTATAACTATATGCCAAAATTGCTGTGTAACACTCTGCTGGATAAACGTATCACTGCTTGAAGTCTGGTCTCTGGAGTCGATTTACTTCGACACATAGAAGCAAAGGAAATAGGCAGGGGAGGTGATCCTTCAGCCCTTCAAGTTTGTTCTGTCATTCAATAAGGTCACGCCTGATCATCTGCTTTGTTCCCCATAGACCTCGCTATCCTTGGCCTTTAAATGATATCTGCTTCCTCCTTGAATGGAATTAATGATATAGCCTTCACTGCTTTCTCTGGTACAGAATTCCACAGGTCCACCACCTTCCAAGTGAGGAAATGTCTCCTCAGCTCATTCCTAAATGGCCTAATCCATATACTTAGGCTATCTCCTATAGCTTCCTACTTCCAGCCATCAGGATCATCCTTCCTGCATCTATCTGTCCAGTCTCATCGGATATCATACCACAGCCGGCCCTCCTTATCAGCGGGTTCAACCATTCGCGGATCGGGAAAACCTAGAAGTTGAGCATTGCTCGCCTCACGTCTCGTTCATTCGCTACTTGTGTTATGAGCGAGAGGAAGGAGCTTAAGGCTAGTAAGGGATGATTAAAGCACTACAGCCTCAAGAACTTAAAGATCACGGGGGAATCGGGATCGGCTGATGCCAAGGTGACATTGATTTAAAGTATACGGGAGGATGTTTGTAGATTATATGCAAATACTACGCCATTTTATATAAGGGACTTGAGCATCCGCGTTTTTGGTATCTGCGGGGGGTCCCAGAACCATTCCCTCGCGGATAAGGAGGGCCGACAGTACATAAAAAAATGAGCTTTTCAAACACCCTTTTCCATTTTACCACCAAAAAGGTTGGAACCTAAATGTCATTTATCTGGAGCCATACTTACTGGGAATACACAATGGTGATCGGCCACTCCATTTGCCTGTCTTGAGACACGTTCTCTTCCTGCTTCCAAGGCGCCTGTAGAACGGAGAGATGCACTCATACTCCAGCTGAGTATGAGGATGATAGAATCCTGATGGGAGATTCCCGACATGCTGTACTGGGGCTTTCGTGGGTGAGATTTGGGAGTGCTCCTTGTCTAGAATGGTGGCCAGTAGCCGGTGAAGTGGTGTCCTCCTGTTGATGAAAACAAGCAAAGGTCCTCAGTCTTATTATGTCACGTTACTCTGACAAATAGCGCTACTCAAAAGATTTGATCGTAGAATCTTGTGTCAGTCTGAAAGTGTGTCAAAGGGATTGCCCGTGTATAGTTTCATGGAATCAGTTCACACAGGGTATCAGAACGACAATGGAGCCTACACAGTGTAAGGCTGAACTTTTGGTGAGAGTTTGTAGAAGCTTGATTTATCAGTTAAAATTATGTCCCAAATTTTAGTGCTTGTTGCAAGTTAGCCTGTGACACAAAATTTAAATGAACTAAATATTAAGTGTAATATATAACAGATACACTTAGGCAGGGTTTGTGAGAGTTTGCAGCCAGCTCAACTCCCTGCAAATACGAGTACACAAGTGGCTTGAATGTCAAGCTCAGAGTTACCGAGTTGGAGCATGAACTGCGGGCACTCTGAAACATGAGGAAGGGCAAGGGATATCGGTACAGCTTAGTCCAAACATTGGCTGTTCCTCTTCAAGGTGGGGAAGGTCAGAAAGGGGTTGGTATAAAGAATTTCCTGTGCCCACTTTCCTTTTTTAAAAATGGTTATGGTTAAGAACATCGTCTATTCAATTCAATAGCCAGATTAGTTTGCAGGTAAAATGATACAACTTCAATAGGTTTAGGATATTGAAAACAAATATGATTTGGTCACCAAACACACTCGCACATTTCTACAGACGTACCGTGGAGAGCATTCTAACCGGCTGCATCACCGTCTGGTATGGAGGGGGCTGCTGCAAAGCAGTGAAATAAGCTGCACAGAGTTCCATCCTGGGCACTAGCCTCCGAAATATCCAGAACATCTTCAACAAGGAGTGATGCCTTAAAAAGGCAGCAACCATCATTAAGGACCCCTATCACCCAGGACATGGCCTCTTTTCATCAGGAAGAAGGCACACACTCAATAATTCAGAAACAGCTTCTTGCCCTCTGTCATCTGATTTCTGAATGGACATTAAACCCATGAACAGTACCTCAATACTTCTTATTTCTATTTTTGCACTAATTATTTAATTTAACGATTTAACATATACTGGATATACTTACTGTAATACACAGTTTTTTTCTGTTATTATGTATTTCAATGTACTGTTGCCGCAAAGACAACAAATTTCATGACAACACACACAAAATGCTGGTGGAACACAGCAGGCCAGGCAGCATCTATAAGGAGAAGCACTGTCAACGTTTCAGGCCGAGACCCTTCGTCAGGACTAACCAAAAGGAAAGATAGTAAGAGATTTGAAAGTAGTGGGGGGAGGGGGAAATGCGAAATGATAGGAGAAGACCGGAGGGGGTGGGATGAAGCTAAGAGCTGGAAAGGTGATTGGCGAAAGTGATACAGAGCTGGAGAAGGGAAAGGATCATGGGACGGGAGGCCTCAGGAGAAAGAAAGGGGGAGGAAAGCACCAGAGGCAGATGGAGAACAGGCAAACAACTAAATATGTCAGGGATGGGGTAAGAAGGGGAGGAGGGGCATTAACGGAAATTAGAGGTCAATATTCATTGCATCAGGTTGGAGGCTACCCAGCCGGTATATAAGGTGTTGTTCCTCCAACCTGAGTTTGGATTCATTTTGACAATAGAGGAGGCCATGGATAGACATATCAGAATGGGAATGGGACATTGAATTAAAATGTGTGGCCACTGAGAGATCCTGCTTTCTCTGGCGGACTGAGCGTAGGTGTTCAACAAAACGGTCTCCCAGTCTGCATCGGGTCTCACCAGTATATAAAAGGCCACACCGGGAGCACCGGATGCAGTATACCACACCAGCTGACTTTCATGACATATGATGGTGATATGAAACCCAATTCTGATTTACTTCTTAAGGCTAAATCAACCAGTAGTGAATGGCTCAAAAGGTGGACATTATAGAAAGAAAGTTTAAAACTGCCACTCATCCTGATGGGAGTTATACAGAAAAGGGCACAAGATGCAGGTAGGCTGTACAGAAAGAGAACCTGAAAATAATTGTGTAAATATATCAATATAAACATGGTTGTATCACATTAAAAGACTACTGGGTATAATATGGAACCTTCAGAATCAGGATAACAGTAAGATTTAAATGGCAATATGGAAATTGGGGTCATATTGGTTAACTATTTTGTCTTTGTATTAACATTAGAGAAAATGGATAGAAAATTGTTAGTCTGCGTCTAATTAAGAGTGATTGAAACTTGAACACATTCAGATTGCCTGGGATATCCTGTACCCACTAGTAAATCATTAGTAAACCTCAGTAAAGATCATACCAGATGAACAAATAAAAAAAATGTGAAGAGACAGATTGAAGAGTATCTACAGATGGTATTTAAATGGCTTTATATGCATTTGAGAACAGTCCAAGTTAAATCATATGGAATCGAACACATATTATTGAATTCTTTAAGAAATTGGCTGAGGTCAAGAGACAAGAAGGATTATCTAGCTGGTACCAAATTGATAGGGTACAACCAGACTGCCCTTCTGGGGACCTCAGCTATGTCCACACTAACTAATGAGATGAAATGCCTTCTTTGAAAGACATACAGGTGAGAGGCAATGTGAATGAGTGCAATATCATGACATGTGCCAGTGACATTAAATCTGATTCTGATCCTTAGTACAGATCATTAACAGTTTACTCCAATGAGTAAAGTCTTACAATATGCTTAAAGGATTGACAAGAATGGTATTTCCCTGACTGAAGAGTCGAAAATCAGGACAATTTCAAGGTAAAAGGATAGGCTATTTAGCTCTGACTTGAGGAGAGATGTCTTCACTTAGGTGTGGAAACATCCGAATTCTCTGTCCTGAGGGCTATAGTGCTCAGATACTGTGCTCACTCAAGATTGATAGCTGAGGGAAGCAGGGATAGGTGATAATGCTGAACAGAAATCAATTGTAAGTAATGGCAAAGCAGGATCAAGGAGCTGGATAGCCCACTTTTGTCCATGCCACTTAGAGATACAGTCACGCAGCAGAATATACCAATTGGTCCATCAGGTCACTGCTGACAATCAGGCCCGTTTGTATTTGTCCATTTTATTTCCACATGAAATCACCTCCTGATTCAATGATTTATCTTTGCACTAGGGACAATCAACAGTGGCCTATTAATCTACCAACCTGCCTGTCTTTGGGATGTGGAAGGAACCAAAGCACCAGGAGGAAACCCATACAGTAACATCAAGAAAGGGAAAACTCCGCACAGATTGCACTTGAGATCATGATTAACCCTGGAACTTAGGAGCTATGTGGCAGTGACTCTAGCCACTGCACCACAGTGCCGCCTTGTTATTATGTTCCTAAATTGTGCCATATGCATTTCATTTTTGGAAAACATGAGGGAATTGGCTCCATCTGAACCCTTGGAAGTTACAACATTCAAAATGGTGCAAAGGGAGTGGGTATACAAAGAGACCAGGACTTAGTGAAATAGACCTTCAAAATGTCATTACCAGGTGTAGTAAAGGATCAAACGGTTTAGAGAATTGTGGGCTTTATAGCTAGAGAATTGGAATTCTTAGGGATGGAGCAGTATAAAGTATTTGCACCAGGAAGATGGTAAACGCTTCTATGCATGGCACCTTCAGAATGATTCATGCCTCCAAATTCATCGCCTAACAGTTTATTAAGAACCTCAAAAGTAAACAGCAGAGGGTTTTACTATTAGAGGAAATATCTCACAGACTATGAACACAAGGAAATCTGCAGATGCTGGAAATTCAAGCAACACACACAAAATGCTGGTGGCCTGCTGCATTCCACCAGCATTTTGTGTGTGTTGCTCTCACAGACTACTCCTCCTTTATTCAGCATTATGCACCCATGGAGGAACTTCTGGGCAATATCTTCCTTGGAGGAAGTGCTATATTTTTTTCAGGGAATCCAAGAATTCAATTATGATAAAAGATTCCACAAACTTATTTAAATTCAGGAAGTAAAGGGGTGTATGATCAGGAATCCAAAATAGGGAGCTGATAGAATAGGGAGCGGCGCAGATGCGTAGGACTTGGGTGGGAAGTACTGTTTAAGAAGTGCCATCTGACTGAAATTGGGGAAAAGGTGCTGCAATCAAAAAGTGGTAGTAGCTTTGAACTTTCTTCAAAAAAGAATGATCATCATTAGGGACAGAGGTTTAATCTAAATCCCATAATTTCATCTCTCCTTACAACATAGGAGGTCATTCAGTTGACTCTGAACGTTCCCATCAGTCCCATCGCCTGGTTCACCCGTAAGCTATACTCTCTCACAAAACTCATCAACTCCTGCCACAGGCTCTACCCATTCAGGATGACTGAGGCAGCAGCAACAATTAACCTACAAGGCTGCATTTATGTGGAAAGAAAATGGAGCAGAGAGAACATGCAGACAGCACAGGCCCAGCGCCCGAGGGCAGCATCCTGAGTCTCTGGAGCTATACGGCATTTGCACCATTGCACTGCCTCGTTGACAATAGCTTTTTGTTCACTGAATGAAGGAATGCAATTTAGATCAGACATCAGCCATGACCTTGTTGAATGCAAACACTGGCTCGAGGCACTACCCTTGTCCCACTATTCCCATGTCAGCATCTACCTACATGTAAATAACACAATAACAAAAGCACCCACGTATCTCACTTACTGTGCAAGTTGTCCTGCAATGTTTTACGTAGAGCATAGACCACTTCAGCACAGTAAAGACCCTTTGGCTTATACTGTTGTGTCAGAATTTTAACCTGTTCCAAGATCAATCTAACTTCTCCCTCCTACATGACCATCCATTTTTCAATCATCTACGTGCCAATCTAAGAATTTCTTAAATGCCACTATGCCACCACCCCTGGCAGGGCATTCCACATACCCATCCCTCTCCGTGTAAACAACTCTGACACCTCCTCTATACTTTCCACCAATCACCTTAAAAAATGCCCCCTTGTATTAGTCATTTCCAAAACGGGAAAAAGTCATTTCCAAACCCAGAAAAGTCTCCAGCTATCCATTTGATTCGTGCCGCTTATCATTTTGTAGACTGTCACCCAACACCCTCGTTCACTCCAAAGAGAAAAGTCCTAGCTTGCTCAACCCATCTTCATAAGACACGTCCTCTAGCCCAGGAAACATCCAGGTAAATCTCTCTAAATCTTTCACATTGTTCATAAAGTGAGATGACTAGAGCTTAACCCAATATTCCAAGTGCAGTCTAACCAGGACTTTATAGAGCTGCAATATTTCTTTGTGGCTCTTGAGCTCAATCCCCTGACTAATGAAGGTCAACACACCACAAGAACCCTATCAACGAGCAGCAAGTTTGAGGAATCTATGAACAGGGACCCCCAAGATTCCTCTGTCTCTCTCCACTGCCAAGGATCCTGCTATTAACCCTATAGCCTGTCTTCCAATTCGCCCTTTCGTACAGATAAATCACTTCACACTTTTCTGAGTTGAACTCTATCTGTCCCTTCTAATCCCATCCCTGCATCCAGCCAATATCCCACTGCAACCTACAACAACATATCCACAACTCCACCAACCTTCGTGTCATCTGCAAATTTACTAATCCACCCTTCCACTTCCTCATCCAAGTCACTTATACAAAATACAGAGGAGGGGTCCCAGAACAGATCCCTGCAGAACACTGACCTCCAAAGAGAACACGCTCAATCTGCTTTCAGTGAGCAAGACAATTCTGAGTCCACACGCCAGTTTCCCTAGATCCCATACCTCCTGACTTTCTGAATGAGCTTACCATGGGGAACCTTATCAAACACCTTACTAAAATCCATATACACTGCATCCACTGCTTTACCTTCATTAATGTGCTTTGTAACATCCTCAGAGTTCTATCAGATCGTAAGGCATGATCTGCCCCTCACAAAGCCATGCTGACTATCCCTAATCAGACTATACTTCTCCAAACACTTGTAGATCCTGTCTCCAAGAATACTCTCCAATAATTTGTCTACCACTGAAGTAAACCCCACAGGTCTATACTCCCAAATACAATTTGATCAAACACATTGATACGGTGCTGCAGAGCAAAAAGTTGGGGAAGATAACCAGAAGCTTTGTCAATCAGATCAGTCTTTGGGAGCATCTTAAAAGAGAGGGAAGAGGAAATTCAGGAGGGGATCTCCAGACTTTGCTACTGTGGCTGTGGAAGACACAACTGGCAAAGGGGGAGAAATGACCAAGAGACAAGGAACGGAAGTGTATGTGTGTCAAAGGCTGGTAGAGACGGGGAAAGGTGAGTTAAAGGAGGATTTGTAAACAAAGAGAGTAGAACGTGGCAACTGGCATCCAATGTCACTCATGGAGCAGAGGGGTGATGGGTGACTGAGACGCAGGCTCTCGATCTTTGAGTGGACTTTAACTTCTGACCACAGGGGTTGGCAGAACGCCTGAGGCTGCCCAAACATGTGATCAGAGTAGGAGTCCAGCAGTGATCAAAACAGGCCTGTATCCGTGAAGAGGGAGCACCGACGGCCAGGCCTCGGGATATTATATTGCAATCTCACAACAGGCATCGGGCAATCTCACCTGGTCTGAGGCTGTGTCGACAGAACTTTCTGTTTCACCAAGTTAGGGAGCTTGGGTTGCTTGCAAGCTGAAACAGAAAGAAATACACATCAGCCCCAACAGCAAAAGGAAACAGTGGGTGGTGCAGTGGCATAAGCTATATTCACTGCCCAAGAGACCCGGTTCATTCCTGAGGTCCAGCACTGTCCACGTAGAGTTTGTACCCCTTTGACTGCCTGAGTTTCCCCTGCGGGCTCTGGTTTTCTCCCACATGTAGGGTAAATGCCCACTGTGAACTGTCCCTTGTATGTAGGTGATTGGTTGAAGGAAGAGTTGATGGGAACGTGGGGAGAATAAAAAATGGGATTAATGTAGGATTAGGGTAAATGGGTGACTGATAGTGTGAACTTGATGGGCCAGAGAGCCTGCTTCTGTCTTATAACGCTACAAAAGGCAGATCTTCAGAGGAAAATTTCCCCCTAATAGAGTCAGAGTTGTACAACACAGAAACTGGCCCTTCTGCCCATGATGTCTGTGCTGACCAGTTTGCCTATCTACACTAATCCATTTCCCCACACTAGGGTCATGTTCTATTCTGCCATGCCTTTTTAAGCAGCTGTCTGAAGATCTCCTTAAACCTGGAGTTCACATCTGATTCCACCTCCTCCTCTGGCAGTGAGTTCCAGGTGCCAACCAGCCTACTCCGTAAAAACTCTTCCCCACAAATTCCTTTTAAAACCCTCCCCTCTCAACTTAGACCCATGTCCCTCTCATGGAAAAGAGATGCTGGCTATCTACCCTATCCATACCCATATAGTTCTCTCTCTGTACCTCAGGGAAAACAAGACCAGCCTAACCAATCCCTCTCCAAAACTAAAGTCCTTCAATCCAGGCGCATTCCTGGTGAATCTCTGCTGCGCTTTCTCTGGCACAATCACATGTTTCTGAACAGAGTGGTGACTAGAACTGTAGAGAATACATCAAATGTGGTTTTAACCAGTGTTGAAACCTCATCTGGCGTGAAAACAATTCAGTGGTAGAGTTTTACCCAGAGCAACACACAAAAATGCTGGAGGAACTCAGCGGTGGAGCAGCATCTGTGGAAATGAACAAACAGTCGACATTTCAGACTGAGGCTCTTCTTCAGGACTGGAAAGGAAGGGGGGAGACACCAGACTAAAAGTGTGGGGGAGGGGAAGGAGGATTAGCTAGAAGGTGTTAAGTGAGGCCAGGCGGGTGGGAAAGGTCAAGAGCTAGAGAAGAAGGAATCTGATAGGAGAGGAGAGTGGACCATGGGAGATAGGGAAGAAAGAGGGGCACTGGGGGAGGTGATAGGCAGGTGGGAAATAGAAGAAGAGAAAAGGGGCAGGGATTTTTTTTTTACCAGAAGGTAACTTGCCATCAGGTTGGAAGCTACCTCAATAGAATATGAGCTGTTGTTCCTCCATCCTGGCAAAAGAGGAGGCCAAGGACCATCATGATGGAATGGGAATGGGATAGGAATTAAGATGGTTGGCCACTAGGAAATCCTGCTGTAGGTGACTGGGGTGGAAATGCTCGACAAAGTGGTTTATGTCGGGTCTGACCAATTCCACTCTGTGTTCTATCCACTTGCTGTGAGCATATCATGAATTAATCTGACGAGGAACTGATTAAATTGGTCTGTTCTTCCTCGTGTAACAGTTGCCTGCAGCAGGCATCTAGTGGAATGCAGCATGGTTTCTAAAATAACTACATTTTCACAGAGTCTGGTGTTTTAGGGAATGCTTCCTCTGCGGAATAATATGGGAGTTGTGTGTTGTACAAATTGCTATATCTCTGATTCTATACTATGTCAAAACCTTCTACTTCAGTGTTGGCAGATAACTTTGATCAGACAGTGTGGGAAGGAATTTCCTCTTGTATCTTATCTACATATATTTTACTTAACTGGGAAATGCAGATGGAGTTGTACAGTGTAATCAAGGCAGACGGCAAGTTACTGAGGGATTGCTAGATGTTAATCTTTGCAATTTTAAAGAGTTACATTAAGGTTCTTTTAGAATCATAGAGCATGGAAACAGATCCTTTGGCCCAACTCATCCATGCCAATCAAAGTGCCTCCCTGAGTTACTCCCATTTCTCTGCATTTAGCCTATTTGCCTATAATCTTTCCTGTCCATGAACCTGCAGAAATGTCTTTAAGGCCTTGAAAATGTACCTGTCTCTATCTCTTCCCTCTGCCTGCTCCTTCCACATCTCCACCACCCTCTGAGTGTTATCGAGTCACAGTGCGATCATGTCATTTTCCTTAATTTTGAGTGTAAAATTACTCCGCACTAATAATATGAATCACCAAAGTAGAAGCAATAAAAAACAAATCATTTTCTACTTTTAATTCAGATTTCCAGCTTCTACGGATTTTCTTATGTTCAAAGCTGAATTAATCACAAGACCCAGCAACAGCTCCTGATAATGTAATCCATTACTTTACCAGGACTTACAGTTGGTTTCAGCTTTATTTCCTTACCTACTTCCTTCTAAACCTTTTCTTCCCACAATATTTGAGGCTAAATTTGGGATGATCACCATGGCAACAATGATAGAAGAGAACTGGAAACAGAGGTCTACTTTCTCAGGGCCCCAGTTAATTTCCTCCAAAAACTTACCTTTCCACCCTGTTCCTATCAGTGAATTATTAGACCAACTTGTAAAATTTACTCCAAGGGTTGTTGTAGCATCTTGCTCCAACACTCAGGCACCCAATATCAAAATTCCTACTCCATGAATCTTATAGTTAGTCCCCAACAGTTAAGCATTTCACACAACAACTAGTTTTCGACCTATAACATGTTACACAGCACTGAACACAAAACAGGACTTACTGAGTTACCTTTAATACACCTTGGCCGTGTTTCTGTCCACGTCCCGTCTTTTTGGCATGTTATCTGTGGGCTGCCACTCAGAACAAATGAGTAATTGCAGGTAAAGCGCACAATGGTGCCCAAGATGGCATGCCCCTGGTGCATTTTCCCACTTCCTGGGATAATTTTTCGATGCCCATGCATTGGTACACCAGGGTCGCTGCAGTGCTTCACCTCTGGAACTAAACACAGAAGCAACCATAGCAGTGATTAACAGCCAATGTTCTCTCCATTTGTTTTACAGCTGCACGGACCAGCTATTGCACCAAGTAGGACATTTTTACACAGCCTGAAAACTGCGCAACTCTTTAAATATTTCTTGTAATATGCATACTATGAATATTTAGAATGGAAATGGAAAAATCACACACTTTTGTTTTTATTTATTGATTAAAGGGTATAATTAAATACAGTACAACAAAGAGAATCGTTCTCATTTTGCAAACCATTAAACTTAGCTGACTTTGGTGTTCAGTCGGCCAACAGTTTATTAACAATGAGTTGCTGACTTCCATTCTGTGTTCATTGTTACAATTTGTAACAGTGTTGTAGCTTGAAACACTGACAATGTAAATACATTGAAGGCCTAAAATGTTTCAAAGTAAAGGCTGTGGTATTTTCTTAATAATAAACGTATGGATTATGTTCATTAACACAATTAATCACAGGGTATTTCACAAATACATTAACATATTTTCAAAATTATATTATCATAAAAGGCAATTCCAGCTGCGTAGTAGCAAGGGCCATGTGCGCAGGGGCATTTCAGTTACTGTGCAGCCGCACACCCGTGCAGCTCAGAGGGACCAGTGATAACTGCTGCCACATCAATCATGCAGACCACAGGTAATAAGCAGTTCTTTTTTTTTAAACAGTTGATCACTAGCATTTTCCTCCAGTTAAATCTCAACACTGCAACCATACTGAAGTCTTTTTGAACACAACTGAGCCAATGCTGTTTTATAAATGTCCAAGAGAACTGTAAAATCTCTACAGATCTTCAGTGTTGGTATTGGGATGCAGGACAACACGTGTCCCGGCAACACACCAGGAAAGCATCCTCTGGAGATACATCAAGGCTAGACAGCTTCAATGACATTAAGAACACAGCACAGAGACAGGGCCTTAAGCCCATTGAGTTTGCATCAATCAACAAACACCCTGTTGAAGGTGCAACTGGTTATCAGGAAGGCTAATAGAATGTAGACCTTAATTGCTGGAGGTATTCAATTGAAGAGCAGGGCAGTTATGGTGCAGCTATACAGGGTAATGCATGCAGTTCTGGTCTCACTACTTGAGGAAGGGTATACTGGCTTTGGAGGTGGTATAGCGGAGGTTCACTAGGTTGATTCTAGAGATGAGGAGGTTAGCTGGAATTCAGATGAATGAGAGGTGATCTTACAGAAACATATACAATTACGAAAGAGATATAAAAGATAGAGGCAGGAAAGTTGATTCCAATTGCACGTGACACTAGAAATAGGGGACATAGTCTCAAGATTTAGGGCAGAGATGAAGAGAAACTGCTTTTCTGGATAGTGAATCTGTGGCATTCTCTGCCAGGGAAGCAGTAGAGGCTACCTCATTAAATTTATCTAAGACACAGTTAGATTTTTACTTAGCAGGAGAGTCAAGGGTTATTGGGAGAAGGTAGGTGTGTGGAGTTGAGTCCGTAGCTAGTGCAGCCATGATCTTATTGAATAGTGAAGCAGGCTCAACGGGCCAGATGGCCAACTCCTGTTCCTATTTCTTATCTTCTTATGTTCACCCATTTATTCTAACCCTGCATTAAAGCCACTCTTATTTTCCACACATCCCTATTCACTGTTCCCCAGATTCCACCCCTCACCTACCCACTGGAGGCAATAAACAGTGGCCAGTTAGCTTAACAACCTCCACACCTTTGAGATGTGGGAGGAAACCAGAGAGCCACATGTTCGTAGAAAGAACATGCAAATTCCACACAGACCTTACCCGAGGTTAGGAATGTAAACAACAGTTTCATCTGGGTGGAAACCTAACAGGAATGTGAGCACCAACTTGCCTAGTTTTCATTTAACATCAGCTGCATTCATCTTTAAAAACATCCTGGATGGGAGCCTCTTTCTGACAGTCAAATATCCATAGATATCTTCATCCTGAACTCTTCATGTTTGACGTTTATGGCAATAGTAGATCAAATTGGTTAGAGATTTCTTCATGATGCACTTCCAGAATGTGAACATCACCTTTAAGGCCAGAATTTATAGCCGATGAATCATTGCCCTTGAGAAGGTGAAGATGTTTTTTGAATTACTATAGACCTGGTGAAGGTGCTGCTGGGGAGGGAGACCCGATGACAATGAAAGACTGGCGATACAGTTCCAGGGCAGGATGGTGTGTGACGGCAGATATTTGCCCAGGCTACTCCGACTGCAGGTGACCGAGCTTCTTTTCCCACTGCCCTTGTCCAGGTGGCTGGTAGAGGCCACACCTTTGGCAGTGGCTGTAGGAATAGCTTGGGCAAGTAGCTGACGTGGTATTTTGTAGCTGGTTCACACTGCCAACACTAGCGGAGGGTGAAGGAGTCGATGATGAAGATGGTTGTTGGAGCACCAACCAATGAGCAGCTTTAGGGAATACAGAATAGGTCCATCAATCCACCAGGTTTGTACTGAACAGAATGGCAATTTAAACCAAATCTCTTCTGCCTGCACATGATCAATATCCCCCCATTTCTTACATATTCATGCATTTCTCTAAAAACCCCTTCAATGCCACTCTCATATCTGCTCACGTTACTCCCCTGCAGACTGTTTCAGGCATTCAGCACTCTATGTAAAGAGAATATACTGCACACGTCTCCTCTCCTGTAAATTATGCCTCTCACCTTAAATACACGCTATACAATTGGGGTTGCGGAGTAGAGATACATCTCTACCAAAGGAGGTGTAAGGCACCCCTTCCCTCCACTAGTCTGCAGATCATCCTTGGGCAGGGTGTAAGGCCTGCTTAGCCCCCTCCACTGCCAATCAGGGTCACATGAAGCCATGGGAGCAGGTGGTGGATGGTTGTATGAGCAGCCAGTGTATATCACAAGCCCTGGTTATGTGACCACTGATGCCAGGCAGACAATCTCTGAAGAGTATTGACAGTGGCTGGGGTCACCCGTCTTGTAAAGACACGGCCCAGAAGAAGGCAATGGCAAACCACTTCTGTAGAAAATTTGCCAAGAACAATCACAGTTGTGAGACCATGACCGTCCACATCATACAACGCGGTACATGGTGATGATGATAACTGTGTAAAATAAGCTTCTGACTCTCATAACGTTATAAATCTCTGCCAAGTCTCCCCTCAGACCTGAGTGTACCAGCAAAAACTAATCAAGTTTGCCAGCCTCTCGTCTTAATGCATTCAGCAGCATTCTGGAAAAACTCTTCTACACCCTCTTTCTTGTAATGGGGCGACCAGAATTTCACTAGTGTGGACAAATCAAATTATTATATAGCTGCAACAGAATTTCCTTCCTGTTATGCACAATATCCCGACCAATGAAGGTAAGCATACCTTCTTCACTACTATTTATGTTACCACTTTCAGGAAGCTGGACTATGACTCCACGATCCCTTTGTTAAGGGTTCTGCCATGAATTGTGCATTTTCCCTTGCGTGTGACCTCCCAAAGTGCAATACTTCACAATTGCCCGGATTAAACACCACCTGCCATTTCTCAGCCAGTAGCTGTAGATCCAGATTCTGCAGCGTCCTGGAGAGTGTTGAACATCTTCAGTGAACAGAGGGGGAGTCAGTATGCCACGCCACACCGCCTCTGGTGATTACACTATCCAGACCGGTGGAGAGTTTTCCATCACGCTCCTTGTGTCTTGGACATTGTGAAATACCTTTACAGCATCAAGAGCTGATTGACGACAGGAAATACACACATTATGGAATCAGAGAATTTCAGTGGGGAGAGAGGCCAATCAGCCCATTAAATCAGTGCTGGGTCCTAGCAGATAATCACCTTGGTCCCACTTTCCCTGCTCCTTCCCTGTATCCCTGCAAATTACATCCTCCTGTGAACTCATAGAAAGCACCTAGATTCTACCTCAATTACAGGCAATTAATGTTAAATCACAAGTACTCTCTATGCGAGAGAAATTTCATCACATCCTCCCGTATCTTCTGCAAAATGTTAAATTTGTGCTTTGTGGTCTACTAGCCTTCCACTGGTCACAGCAGCCTTCCTCTACAAGTAGGCAGAAGAAAGTAGGAACAACACACACATATATATTGTCGTCGACTCATGGTGACACTATCGATAGTTTAGTTGTCCATAGGGTTTCTGTGCTTCTCCGTGGATTGTCACCTTGTCATGGTGGAGAAATGTGTGTGGTCCTGACATCCCGAGAGCGATACCATCTGGAGCTATGCTCCTGGTAGGGTCACCCGTGGCGGTAAGGTCGAGGGTGAGGTCCCTGACAGAGAACAATCCAACGAAGAGCTCAGTGGTGGAACAGGTGGACAAGGTTACTTCAAACTCAATGGCTGTGAAGGCGGATGAAGGCTGCAACAAATCCATCAGCTCCAATCGTCATGGTTTCCATGCCATTGGAATCAGTTGCTTGATTTGTGAAGTATCGTGTGCTTCTTGGAGTGCAATATCAGCTACACGTTAAACAAATACACTCACAGGCGTCTTCGCTCTGTGGAAATGGAGCGAAGACCATCATCCTCGACCTCGAGGGATAGCCACGACGATGACGAGGGTTTTTGTGGCAGGATACGGAAGTAGATTGCCAGGCCTTTCTTCCAGATAGATACTGCTGCTGCCCAGGTTAGGACCCAGCTGGATTCAAACTCAGGACTATCCGCCTCCAGGTCCAGTGTTGATGCTACTACACCACCCGTCTCTTAAAAACTTCTGATGTATTTGCCTCTACCCCCATTCCAGGCATCCTGTGTGAAAAAAAACGTATCCCTCACATCCTCTTAGAACCTACACCCCTCTTACCTTCAAAGCATGTATTAGATATTTCAACACTGGGAAAAAGATACTCCCTGTCTACTCTATCAATGCCTCTCATAATCTTATAAACCTCTATCAGATCTCCCCTCAGTCTCTGCAACTCCGGAGAAAACAACCCAAGTTTATTCAGCCTATCGTGATAGCTCGTGCCCTCTAAACCAGGCAGCATCCTGGTAAACCTCTTCTGCACTCTCTCCAAAGCCTCAACATCCTTCCTACAGTGGGGCAACCAGAACTGTATGCAGTACTTCAAATGTGGCTGAACCAGAGTTTTATAAAGTTGCAACATAACCTCTTCACTTTTGACTCAATGTCTTGACTAATAATAGCAAGCATACTATAAGCCTTATTGACTAGTGTAGCCACTTTCAAAGAGCTACGAACTTGGATCAAGAACTCTCTGGACAAGATCTTGTCCTTAACAGTGTACTGTTTTCTTGCATTTTTGCTACCGAGGTGCAACACCTCACATTTACCTGGGTTAAACTCCACCTGCCATTTCTCTGCCCATATCTACAACTGATCTATATTGCACTGTATTCTTTGCCAGTCTCATACACTCTCCACAACTCCACCAATCTTGGTATCATCCACAAACTTACTAACCCACCCATCTACATTTTCATCCAGGTCATTTATATACATCACAAACAGCTGATGTCCCAGCACAGATCCCGGTAGAGCACCACTAATTACAGACCTCCAGTACCAACTGTCTTATATATTCAGGTCCAAATAGCCAATCCACCGTGGATCCACCATCTTAATCTTCTAGACTAGCCTCCCAAGAGGGACTTTGTCAAATGCCTTACTAAAATTCATGTAGACAACATCCACTACCCTACCCTCACCAATGTCTCTCATTACCTTGTCAAAAAATTCAATTAAGTTGGTAAGGGACTACTTGCCAAACACAATGCCATGCTGGGTCTCCCTAATTAGGCCATACGTTTCCAAATGCTCATATATCCTATCCCTAAGAATTTTTCCCAGTAATTTCCCTACTATTGATGAGAAACACGGTGGTCTATAGTTCCAAGGATTTTCCCTTTTTTCCTTCTTAAAAAGAGATACAACATTAGCCACTGGCCAGTCCCCCAGGACCTCGCTTGTGGCTAAAGAGGACACAAAGATAGTGGTCAAAAACCCTGTAATCTTGTCTCTTGCCACCTTCAATAACTGGGGTAAATTCCATCAGGCTCTGGGGACATCCACTTTAATACTTATTAGGAGGACCAGCACTTCCCTCCTTCTTGCCCTCTAAATGCCCTAACATATTTACACAGTCAGCATTGACCTCCTGGTCCTCCATATCCTTTTCCTTTGGGTTTATTCCCCAATCCTTCCTCATGAGTGGGTATAGCCACAAGGTAGCAGAAGGTTGAGATGAGTTATCCTTCTTCTAGATGAGCTGCCAACCACGGCTGACGAGCTCCATCTGCCCAAAACAATTGGTTTCAAGGCACCAGTAAACCATCTTTGCCCCTTCTCTGGTCAGTAGAAACAGTTCCACCTGGTTTAGTAGCTAAGCCACATGTGGAGGCCAGGAGCTGGCCTTGGTTGTCATAGGCTATTGGAGATGCACATCATTGAGAGCATTTAATAGGTATTGGTAGCTTATCCCCACTACCTCCACTCGTCCAGCTATGACACCTGCCCCTTTTTCTTGTAACTATACCCCCACATGCCAGCTGCACCACTCATGGAAATATATGACATCTATTCTGACATGTCCCCTCAGCATCTCACATATTTTAGTAAGGTCAGTTTTCATACTTCTAAACTCTGAAGAATACAGATCTAATTTCTTCAGCTGCTGATAATTTGATAATCCAAGTCTAATGAATCTCTTTTGTCTGCCTCCAAAGTTAATATATCTTCTTTATGTTGTAAAGAGTCATGGGACACCAGTGTAAGTACTCAGGAGCTTCCAACAGAAGCAAGTACAAAGTTAATACACTCATGTTAAATCAAGGAGCCGGGTGTAATTACCCTCTGCATTACCTTTCCTGCAGGTTGGCAGCTTTTCTGACCATGTCCCATCCTGTTGACACCTTGCCTGCGGACTGCCCCTCAGAACAAACGAATAATTGCAGGTGAACTGCACAACGGTGCCCAAGGTGGCATAGCCATGGAGCAGGTGGCCACTACCTGGGAGAATCCTCCAATGACCATTCAGTGGTGCACCAGGAATGGCACAATGCTTCCTCTCTGGAACAGAAGTTTGAAGTGAAATAAAGCGATGATAGTTGGCAAAACTTTCATCATTTAATCTGAAGTCAAAATGAACAGAAACAGACCCTTCAGCCCACTGACTCCATGCTGACTACCAAGCACCCTCTTATTAGTAATCCTACACTAAACCTTCGCATTTGAATTGCAGTATACCTTCCAAAGAACATCTAAACACTGGGGTAAATCAGCCCATGAACCCATAAGCACACCCTCATTATCCCTTTTCTTGTGATATTTATTTATTTTGTAATTTATAGTAATTTATGTCTTTGCACTGTAGTGCTGCTGCAAAACAAGTTTCACATCGTATAAGACGGTGGTAATAAAGCTGATTCTGAGTGAAAGCCCAAGGTAGACTGAACTGGACCTAGCAAAGCCTGGATCAGAATGGCCTAGAGGAATGAGTGGACTCCTTTGCCACTGAGTAACTCAAATTGGTGGTTGTAAGGCAAAAAAAGGACAGCTTGGAATGTGGGAATACCTTGAAGATATGCTTGGATGCACGCTCCTGAGATCAGACACCAGTGAAGGAATGCCTTTTTGCACACCTGGTGACTTTGTTTTTCTGATACATGCCCAGGCAAGGAAATAAGACAGTGCAGGCTGGTACCAGAGGGGGATGAAAAAGCAACTGGGATAAGAGTTATGTTCAGTTTTTGAAGGGTATAAAGGGGGCAGCTTTGTGCAAATCAGAATCCTGGGTTGGGACCAGCATTAAGAGAAGGAGAGGGAGAAGGGGAGAGGGGAGGGGAGGGGGAGTGGGAGACTGTGGAAGAGGCTATTGCACACTGCATGTTCCCTCTGGAATTATATGATTCAGATTATTGATTGGTTGATTCTGTCCTTGTCTTTCATTGTATTAAGTATTCTGCTTTCTTTCTGTATTTTATGACTCTAGTAATTTCTTATTACATTTAACACATACGAAGTGCCTCCTATGTTTGTGAATGCCTCTTGCTGCTGAAACAGGAAAAACAAAATATTTTTGTTACAGGCGACTGAGGTTTATCACAGAACAGTCTGGTACTCGAGATATCCACACTGAAAGTGGAAGAGGGATCGGGTATTTTTGACCATGGAAGGGTGTTGTGGCATTACCTTTCCCACAGGTCGCCTGCTTCGCTGACCACGTCCCGTCCCGCTGACAGCTTGCCTGCGGACTCCCACTCAGAGCAAAGGAAGAGTTGCAGGTGAACTCCACGATGGTCCCCACGGTAGCGTAGCCCTGCTGCAGGTACCCGCTCCCTGGGAGAACTCGTCGATGCCCGTTGATCGGTGCACCGGGGTCAGCACAGCGCCTGCTCTCTGGAACTAAAGATCAAAGTAACGTAGTGGGGGAAAAAGACGACTTAATTGCGCAGAGGACTCGAGGCTGTGGGCAATCTCTTAATAGTGGACCTTTTGTATAGATGCAACAGACACTTGTACTGGGAAGAAAGATAATGAACTGTAAAAGAATATGGTGCATTTGTACAGGACTGACTCTGTCTATCCACTGGGATATACCATAAAATAAGTGAATCAACCAGTATTGATTTAATGCAGGAAAGTGGTGCAGAAGTGAAAATCAGCCATGTTATGTTAGATAGGAGAAAGGGCACAAAGGGGCCAAGTGCTCTTCTACCCTTCCTATTTCGTATTACCATGAGCCATAGGAGTGTAGATAGGGTAAATGCATGCAGGAGCTTTCTCTATCAGACAAGATGAAGGAAAATCTTAAGGGGTTCTACAGATATATTAAAAGCAAAAGGATAGCAGGGGACAAAATTGGTCCTCTGGAAGATCAGAGTGATCATCTATGCATGAAGCCCAAAGAGATGGGGGGAGATCTTAAATGGACTTCTTGCATCTGTATTTACATGGACTTTAGCAAGGCCTTTGACAAGGTCTCGCTTGGGTGGCTGGTCAAGAAGTTTTAGTCGCTACGCTTGGCATTCAAGATTGGCTTTGTGGGAGAAACCAGAGAGTGGTAGTGGATTGTTGCCTCACTAACTGGAGGCATGTGATGAGTGGAATGTCACGGGAATCAGTGCTGGGTCCATCGTTGTTTATCATCTATATCAATGGTCTGGATGATAATGTGGTAAACTGGATCAGCAACTATACAGATGCAACCAAGGTAAGGAGTGAATGGGACAGAAAGGAAGACTATCAAAGCTTACAGCAAGATCTGGAAAAGTGGACTGAAAAATGGACGATGGAATTTAATGCAGACGATTGTGAGGTGTTGCACACTGGGCGGGCCAGGCAGGGTAGGTTTTACACAGTGAGCCAATTATGAAATTGGATTTGAGTAAATGGGTGATGGATGGTTGGCATGAAGAGGACCCTCCAGGAGGACCACACCTTGTCGTAGGGTTTGGAAACTCACGTGCCTCAATGGCCGGTTGTCTGGAGTCAGGGCACTTGGTAGGGTCACCCAAGCCAAACAGGTAAAAGCGTAAAGGCCAGACTAAGAGCGGTCCTCCAGGTTTGGGGGGTTCAGCTTGGGAATAACAACAATGACAGGTCAAAACAAAAGTTATGGAAACAGCAATGAAGAATCCTTTTGTATCTGTGTCTGGACCTCCAGAGGTGGAGGACCTTTATTGCTGCCCTAGACGCCAGCAGCTTAAGGAACAGTAAGTATCAAGTGAATGGATTTAACAGCCAGTCTCTGCGATGTATGATTATGATATAACTACGGTCTCCAATGTGCAGCCTGGGTACACACACTCGGACTGTATCCAGTGTCAGGGATAGTGACACATGAAATATGATAAAGATAATCACGAACAAATTAAAGTAAGACTCCTTGTTCCTGTTCTGCCCTGAGGGAATTTTAGAATGCTGTGTATCAGGTTTCTTGGTGTCTGCTGCTTTGTCAGCTTAAAGGTCCAGGCCTTTGTCATAATCTTGAGAAGCAGAAGCATGAGAACGAAGGGATTTTTACTCACTCATATTGCCAGCACTTTTCCGTTCCCCTGGGTCGAGCACGTGGATGGCTGTTTTATAATGCATACCGCGGAAAGGCAGCAGAGGAACTTCTCCAAAGTCCAGTAGGAAGCCAGATGAGTTATTACAGCAAAACATTTGGTTCCATGGTTTCCAAAACTGGAACTAGATCCTTTTTTTAAACAGACAGTCTGCTGCAGCAAAGCCAGCCTGTCCTGATGCAGCGTACCAACCAAACGCAGGCAATTCCACTCCACCAGCGATAATGCCTGACGCAGTGGGCTCCTCCAGCCAATTGTTCATCACTCTAGATTCTAGCTTGGGCAGTGTCCTGCTTCTTTTTGATGTGGGTTTATTTCATGGAGGTCAGATTCCTTATCTGTTATAGTGGGATTTGAACTCACGTCTCTGGATCAATAGTCCAGAATGCCTTACTGCTAGACCAATAACCTACCACTACGATTCCCCACTCCAAGGTGGGTCAAAGATACAGGAACCTTAAAAACAGCTACGGGAAGCAGTAGAATACACGTGGAATCGGAACCATGGCCAAAAGAAGTCGCCCAGAAGCTGTTGACTCTCGGGGCTCCTTCACTCCCTCCACACTGATTCAGCAGCTCTTAATCAGCTGAGATCAGCTGGGCCGTGAAGATTCATTCTGTATCTATGCAATTAGCCACCATGGCCTGTGACGTCCGGATATCTCTGGTGAACGTGCTGCTAGTGAGTTTACCAAGAAGGTACTCAGTGCAGTCTCGAGCCAAAATGGTATTTGATCATTGTGGATGTCATTTTGGATGGCCCAGTGTGCCTAATCAGGAGTCACTACTGAATCTGGAATGTCTGACCAAGAGAATATAGATCTGTGTCAGGCAGAACACAGTGTGTTGGAGACAAAAGTGTGCAAAGTTCATCATCATGTTACTACTTCAGCGCTAGACACGTGGAAATGGCACTGTCAGACCAAAGTATGCCACTCTGAAAATTCACCCAGGTACCTCTGGCTGTGAGCAACAAACAGCAAGGATGGGGTTGAAAAGCAGGAGGGAAGCAGAAAGCACAGAACCCCTGATTCGTTTCAACCTTCACTGATGCGTAAAACATTCATTTCAGTGGGAAGGGGGAGCCTCACTGAAATCTATACCCCAAAAGGGCTGGATAGAGTGGGCATGGAGAGGATGTTTCCATTGGTACAAACACCTGGAATATGGGGACACAGCCGCGGGATAAAGAGACAGCCATTTAAACCAGAGATCAGGAGGAATTCCTTGCCGGAAGATGGTGACTATCTGTGAAATTCATTGCCAGAAGCCAAGTGAGTGGGTGTGTTTACGGTGGAGACCATTAGGTTCTTGATTGGTATGGGGGTTACAGTTAAAGGGAGAAAGCAGGAGAATGGGGCTGAGAGAAAAAATAAAATCAGCCATGATAGAATGACTCAATGGGCCAAATGGTCTAATCCTTCTGTATTCCTGTGGTCTTTTGTAGGAGAGCATGTAGAAATTGGAACCACTGGAATGGAGGAGTCAGAGCTCACCTGCCCCCTGTTGGTAATACTGTGCCTCCCGAAGTGGGCTATAGTGACAGAATACGATGCCAACTACATCCAGTTCACTCCCTTATCCCCCGATCCTTCTAATTGACAAACCCCAGACAGTGTAATTTTATGGTCCTTACCTTCCAGCACTAATGCCCCTAACCCCAAACCCTAGGCACCCTCACTACGCTGCCACCAACACCCATCGTGACATCATTTCCCATCACAAGAGACTAAATAACAAGAAGGTGAAATGACCAGCCATGCTACAACTGGTAGAACTTCAACACAGCTGCAGGACACAAAGGCAGTCACAATGAGACAAGGGTGATCAGCTGAGTGTTATTTCATTTGTTGAATTCGTTTAATGGCAAGTTTCAATGCTGTTTGGGTTTGCTTTCTCTTCAACTGTATGTACATTGCCACCAAGCAGATGTCCATTGATAGGGGAGAGGGTAGTGTGTGACACTGTGATAATAGAGGAAAGCTGCGGTTTACTGGCATGGCACTGGTATGAAAAGTTCACAAACCACCTGGCCGTTCCCTCCCCTTCCCCTCCTCCTCCTCTCACACCTCAGCTACTCAGTGCACAGCAGGTGGCGAGGGCGCGAGGAAGAGTGACACACAGTGGAATAAGAATTATTTTTTCACCAGTTCTACCAATATCCACCGGACTCCTCCAGAGCAGCCCAGCAGAAACACCACCCCATCCACTGAGTGCTGCGTGACCACAAGGATCACGGCCTTCATTTATCCTGGGTACACAGACCTTGGTTTCATTTGATTCCTGTACAATTTCTGAAATAATGGACAGGAAAGGCAGTGGCTCTGGGGAGCACGTGTGGACTGGAAAAATCCAGTCATATCCGAAGCCAGTTGGGAACAGCAGTAGACCCATCAAGCCAATCCCATGGCTTTATGAGCTGCAGCTGATTGCAACCTCAACTCCGCATTTCCAGCTGTCCACAGTTATCCTTAACCTTTTTGTTTATTGAGAATATTCAATGTCTCAGTTCTCACTGCCCTTCGAAAAACAGATTTACAAAGACTGGGGAAGGTCTGAGAGATAAACGTTCACCTTATCTCCATCTTATTTTTAAGCACTGTCCCATAATTCTGGGTTCTCCCACAAGAGGAAAACCTTTTACACATCCACCCGTTAAGACCTTTAAGGGTGTAATATAATTAATCTCCCCCATTCTTCTGAACTCCAGAGGGAGCTTGCCCAACCTTTCCTCATCAGACTTCACACCCATTCCAAGTGTTTTCCAGAAGAAACCACAGTCTAATGAAGGACAGGGGAAACAGTTGCCTTGTTTCCCCCCATTTTGTGGACTGTGAACTGTTTTTTGCTCTTGGATAATCTAATCAGAGCAACTGAATGTGGACAAAGGAAGCTTCAGGTAATGATCTGCTAAATCGGAGACCATTCTCAAACAAGTAGCCATTTGTTATGTAAAAGGCGTGGACTCAGAACTGATTCCTGACTCTGGGATAATCTAATCAGAGCAAGATACCTGAGACCATTCTCAGAGGAGGCAGTTACTTGATAATAATATTCTGTGAGCTGTCATAGTAATTATAGAACAACACCCATCAATGTGAGGTGTCACTTGAACTGCTGGAGGTATCTGCCATCTAGGCAGCAGCCCCTGGCTCACGCGGAACTGCAGAACCTACGTCCCCACGCACGGCACGTTGAAGAACCTTACCACAATGTGGCGCAGTGGCGCTCCAGTTCCCATCCAGCTGACAAGTGACAACACTACTTCCAATCAAGTGGAAATCCGCATCACAGCCGAAGTAGACCTGGGAGCCAAATCGGAAGTCGTCCCCTTCCACCGTCCCATTGACCGGGGCCACTGGATTCCTACATATCACCACTGACAGGTCACATAGTTGATAAACTCACTTTACTACAGACATTTAACAAATCCTGCAATCATGCAAATTTTTAAGAACAATTAACAGCCTACTGGATACTTAACAGGAGCACAGTCCTTGTAACCACAAGTCTGGACAGCTCCTGGAGCCCCCACTGGGAAAATCCCAGGTTCCAGACTTCCGGAGTCATTCCTAATGGAGCAAAAGTTCTCTCCAATCAGCACTCAGTGAATCTGGCAAAGTGATGAGGAACAACCCTCGTGAATGGGATATCCCAGACCAGTTGCTGAGCTTCACTGGCTGTGTGAACTACTTGGGTACTCTTGCCATTACAAATGGGGCTTTTGCAGTAAACATCTGGGGTAGTTACAGAAAATGCATTGTAAGAAGTCTCCATTCACTTTTGAAAAGGCTCTCTGTTGTAGAACCAAAATTAGCCCACGTACAGACAGATAAAGGTAATGATTAGCTCTGTCAGCTACATGTCAAACACAGAATGAAATGCTGGGCAAGTACATACAAGCCAAGAGCCTGATTAGAGAATAACTCAGCCAAATAAAGGGAAATAAAGAGGTAAAGGAGAATCTTTAAGATTGGCGGTAGGTAGCCAACTGCATTCCCCAATGTTCAGTACCATTATTCAAACTGAAATTTTAAAAAACTCGGTAGTAAAAGGAGCACACACAAGGCATCAGGAAACGTTCAGACTAACTTGCTAAGACAAATGAAGGCTCATGTTGATAAATGTCAGGTGGTGGAGTCTCAGAGGAAATCTATACCTCACAAGATAAGGTATTGCTATTGGTTTATTACTGTCACATGTACTGAGATAAAGTTAAAGGATTTTGTTTTGTTCCGTATGTAATTACATCAAAGTAGAAAACACAAAAGGTGATGCAGAACATTATGTTACGGCTAAAGAGAAAGTGCAGTGCAGGCAGACAAATTAAACGCAATGACCACAATGAGTTAGACTGGAGATCAAGAGTTCATCTTTCACATGTAAGGGGCTGTTCCATCCAGTGGTAGAGAAGCTGCAAACACAAGAAGCAGCCTGTGAGTCTAGTGGCACATGTTCTCATCTTCTGCCTGACAGGAGGGGAGAGAGGACAGAAGATCGGGGTGAGGGGGGCTGATTATGTTGGCTGATCTCCCAAGGCAGCGGGAAGAAATATATAAAAGGAAAGGAATCTAGGAAAATCACTATTCTACTAATAGGTGCAGCATTGTAGGTTAGTAAGGTAATTAAATTTTAAACCAGATTCTTCAGTTCTTTTCTGCTTAAATTGAATTCAATGGGAAGTTGTGTTGCATGTCTAAAGAATCTTCATCAAGCTCCCCTTACAATGCCTAGGTCCACTGGCACGTCAGAAATAAGAGCATTGAAGTACTGAAGAAGACTCATAAACGTTAAAAGGATTACGCCAAAACAGAGGTGTTACATCAGCGAGGAAAGATCAAACAGCTCAGAACACTTTTGCTTAAAAGTGGAGGATGATTATTAAAACTGACAAGATGGGCAAGGGAGATATGGAAAGAATGTTTTGACTTGTAACCACAAGTACACAATGGCTGGTTATAAGTCCAACAGGGAGGGGGATGGGACATGGAACCTCGGGTAACAGGAATCTCTCTCCACAGATACTGTCTGACCTGCTAAGAGTTACAGCATTTTCTGTTTCTCTTTCGGATTTCCAGCAATTGCAGTGTTTTGCTTCCATTAGGAAAAATCACAAATGTTATGACTTTTGCATTACTTCACATCTTGCACACGGTGCCATTGGACTCATAATACATTAGTACTGAGTTTCTCTTCCCCTTCTGGCCTCCAACATAGAGTCATACAGCCCAGAAGCAGGGTCTTCAGCCCATCTCATCCACATTAATCCAATTTCCCCACCTCAGCACTGTGCCCTTTTACACCGTAAAAGCATTGCCTGCCTAAATATCGTTATTAAATCTGATTTTGCCTGTACATTCTACATATCAAACACTCTCTGTGTAAAACCTATCCCTCAAGTAACTTTAAAAACTCTGATCTCTCTCATTAAAACTGTGCCCTCTTGCTTTCATCACCCCTACCATGGGAAAAAGATTTTGACTATCTATCCTATCCATGCCTCTCATAATCTTATATACTTCTTTCAAGACATTTTTCAGCTTCCTTTCTACCAGGGAAAACAAGTCCAGCCTGCCCGATCTCTCCCCATAACCAAAGACCTCCCATCCAGGCTTTACCCTAGAACCATCTACTGGGTTCAACTTTCACCTCAGGTCCTGTCTCTATCGAGTTTGCATGTTCTTCCCGTGACTGTACGGGTTTCCTCCAAATGTTCCAGTTTCTTTATATTCCATAGACTGTGGAGGTTAGGCTAATTGTTCACTGTAAATTGTCATATTCACATTAATGTCCCCAAAGATTTTGCTCCTCACCTAGAATGTAAGAAGATGGGCTGAGGAAAGGCAAATGGATTTCAACTCAGGCAATTGTAAAGTGATGCATTTTGGATGCTCAAACTAGGATAGTACCTATTCACTGAATGTCAGGCCACTGACAAATGTTGTCAGAGGGACCTGGGAGCATGCGTAGAGTTCTCCGAAAGCAGTTACACAGGTAGACTGGATGGTGAAGGTTTAGCATGTTGCCCTTCCCCGGTGAGGGCATTGAATTTAGAAGTAAGGACATCACACAAAAGTTATACGTTATTGGTGAGGCTGTGCTTGGAGTGTTGTGTGGTTTGGTCAAAAAGACATCATCAAGCTGGAGAGGGTGCAGAAAAGATCTAAAATAATACTGCCAAACTAAAGGGCCTGAGTTATAGGGAGAGCCTGGCCACACCGAATCTTCATTACTTGGAGCACAGGAGAATGAGAGGTGATACCAAAGTTTATTAAATCTTGAGGAGTTTGGCTAAGGTAGAGGGCCATAGTCTTTTCTCCAGGGTTGGAGTGTCCAAAATTGGAAGTCACAGAGATTTTAAAGAGAATGGAGCGCCAACTTCATGACATAGAGAGTAGTGAGTGAGATGCCATGGAAGTCTTTGATGCAGATACAATTTACAACATTTATATAGGTACATGGAGTGGAGGAGCTTAGACAGTTCTGGGCCAACTTGGACTACCAGGGAGGATGCTATGGTCAGCATGGTGAAGTTGGGCAAAAGAGCTTGTTTCACTGCTCCATGACTCTAATGTGAACACAGGAGAATAAAACTGGATCAGGGCAAAATTAATGTAAGTGGGAGCTTCAGATGGTCAGTAGTTACTATGTGGGCCAAAGGGTCTGTGCATACTGTCTGACTCAATGTCGTAGGGCGCAGGGAAATCACCGGGTATTTTCCATTTCAGGTGAGAAACACTGTGTCTGATATGTTGTTTGATATTCTCAGCCATTATGAAGTCCTTGTCAGCTTAACATTTGCCACCTCGCCCCTCCCTGTCCAAATCACCCACCTTGGCTGAGCAGATTATCCTGATGCCAGTGTGTGACAGGAGCAGGGACTGACAACCAGACAGCCCCTAGGGGTGCATCAGGATCAAAATAAAATGGACCAGGTAAAAAAAAACTGCTGTAGATGCTAGAAATCCAAACTGAAATGGAAAACACTGTAAGTACTCAGCAGAACAGAGAGCACGTTTGGAGAAAGAAACTGATAGATCACAGATGGGAAACACTTAACTTTGATTCTCTTCTCCTGGTTGTTGCTCGACCTATTAAGAGTATCCAGCCTTTACATCATTCAAATTCCAGTGTGTCAAAGAACAACTGCAGGTCAGTAAGAGAGTTGTCCTGTCAGTCCAAATGAAGGACTACAGTCTATCTTCCATACATTCAGGCAGCTGGTATACAGAAGGACTCTGAGTATGATGTGCCTACAGTATTGACTAAAACTGGTAGAAACTTTAATACTCACTGTTTTCACACCATCTGCCAGTATACCCAGCAAGACAGGCACACTGATAGCTGACTGGTCCAAGCTGGAGACACTTCCCGTCATGTAAGCAGGGAGAGGAGGAGCATACTGAAAACAAGAGGGACAGGCGCAGGTATCAGTCTCCAGCACACACTCTGCTGAGTTGCTTTTGTTCAAACGAGGGGCCGTGATATTCCACAGATGGATTTGCAGTCAGAATTCCTAACCCTGAATCTCTTGCCAACCATAATAGGAGGTTCTGAATTCTTTGCCAGTTCTCAAAGGCAGCCTCTAGAAAACCACAGGATATGTGGTGCTAAAGCACCCCTCCGTCCTGTAGCCACGCACAAGCTCACAACCTGCCTCTCATCTCCATGATCACCTCCAATCCTTTGCTTTGAAATTCTTAGCACAAAGGTGCAGCAAGGAGAACTGCTTCCTCATGGTGACAGGTTAGGGGGTTCAGGCCAGCTTTAATTGTGCAGGCTAGCTTTAAACATCAAAAGCTCTCTTTAACTGCTAAGAATCCCGATTAAAGATCTCAGCCTGAAACGTCAACTGTTTACTCTTTTCCAAAGATGCTGCCTGGCCTGCTGAGTTCCTCCAGCATTTTGCGTGTGTTGCTTTAACTGTTACAGGCTTGCTTTAAGTATTGTACTCTAACTTTAAATATTGCAGACTAGCTTCATGCATTGCAAGCTTGCTTTAGGCATTACAGGCTAGCTTTAAGGATCACACAACCCAGCATTGTGAGCTAGCTCTGAGCATCAGAGTTTAATTGTAAGTGGTGCAAGTGAGCTACGTTTGGCTCCCATTTTTTGTTTTAGGTGTTGTGGTGGCAGTTAATTTGAATTGTCAAAGAATGAGCCCATTTTAGAGACCAGATCCAGGTTTTTGAGCCCTTTATGTGTTCTGATTTGACTAGAGTAAATCCAACGAGTGCAAGATGGGGCTAAAACGCATTGCTGGGCAGGGCTGGGTAGGCGTGACCTGCTGCACGCTGGCAAAATTAGCCTCACCTCTCCTCGAGGTGAGATGGCTGGAGGATGGGTGATCAGCTCCAGATCAGTCGGCTCAGATTCAGTGTCTCAATGTTGGGAGTAAGTGTTGTGTAATGTGGAATAGATGGGAGTTGGGGAAAGGGGTAGAGGTGGGGCAGAGTAGGACTGGGCTGGAGAGTGTGAGGACAGAGTATGGGCAGTATCAGTTCCAAAAAGTTGGAAGTTGCTTTGTGAAAAACTTGTGTTTTTGTTTAAACACAGAATGAAAACTGAACCATTTACATTGATTCTATTGCCTCACTTGTCTCCGAACAACACAATCTGTAAATGGTGAGGAAAGATGCTCCCAACTTCCCTCTCGACCGCCGGGGATCATTACAGTTTTAACTTCCACCAGTGCTTCAAATTCAGAGACTTATAGAAAGTTAGATAAATATTTGGATGTTGTGCTGCTAGAAGACAGTTGATTCTAAAAGGAAACAAAATGGTTAACAGGCATAAGCTGATGAAACAAAAGCAGATGGAATTTAACACAGGAAGGCGAAGGGGGGCAGAGCCAGAAGATACTTAATGCACAGAATCCATGAACTACCTACTGCATCCGTGGATCCAGCAGTCAGGGCAGATCAGGGACCAACATGACCAATGTCTTGAACTATATCATCAATAAAAGTATGAAATAGAAACAGAAAATAGTGGGGCTACATAGCTGGTCAGGCATCATCCGTGGGAGGAGTTAACATTTCAGATCGATAACATTTAAACATAGAAACATAGAAAAACTACAGAACAATACAGGCCCTTCAGCTTACCATGGTGTGCTGAACGCGTACTTACTTTAGAAATTACCTAGGGTTTCCCATAGCCCTCTGTTTTTCTAAGCTCCCTATACCTATCCAGGAGTCTCTTAAAAGACTCTATTGTATCAACCTCCACCACCATCGCCGGCAGCCCATTCCATCAGAATTACTGTACACACGTACACAAGTACACATGAGCAACAACGTAGATACTTGCAAACAAACACACACACACCCTTCTTCTATACTAATCGTACTTAATTTTGAGCTTTTTCAAGCTTAAGGTCATCACGCTGAGTTAACATTAACACTGTTTCACTCTCAAATACTGCCTGCTTCATTAAGCCCTCTCAATATTTCCTGATTTTTTTCCCTCAGAAATATTTTCAAATTTCATTTATTTGGAGTTCCAGTGCAGAACAGACCTTGCCAGCATAACGAGCCTCGCCACCCAGCAACCCTCCTATTTAACCTAGCCTAATCACAGGACAACTTGCAGTGACCAAGTGACCTCTCCTTACTAACCAGTATGTCTTTGGACTGTGGGAGGAAACCCACACGGTCACGGAGAGAACATACAAACTACACAGGAATTGAACTCTGAACTCCGACACCCTGAGTTGTAATAGCATCGCGCAATGCTATTGTGACACCCCTAAAATGCTGATATACTGTACTGATACACCATATTGATCCAGCGTCATTAAGTTAGATCACCTGGGCATTTTCTCATTGTGGGATCTTGATATGAACAAATTAACAGCCAGGTTCCCTAGTTCCAACAGAGACAAATTTCATGACATACTGTATGCCAGTGATATTAAACCTGACACTGACCATTCTTCTATGATACCCTGTCCCATATAAATGCAACTTAGTTCTTAAGAGGTACAATGCCCCAGTCAAATTGCACCCATACTCCACCCAGCTCCATTCACCAGGGCACAAGACGAGCCTCACGAAACTCCTAGTCCATGACACCACCGCCTTAGAATGCAAGGAAAGAGCAAAGAAACTTTGGACTTCTCACATTCTTACCAGCTGATCATCTTGAGGTGCCCAAGATAGTGAAGGGAATGGAAGTAGTAAATCAGGAAGATTGGTGCACATTAAACGACAGCAAGGAGAGACAGTTTCAAGTAAAGGAGAGGTTTGAGACCAGTAATTGGCAGAGTTTTGCTCAAGGGAATTAGACAGTAATCTCATCAAGCATTATGGATATATGAGAAGTTCTTAACTAATTGTTAAGAGGATTGTCTCTCTGGATGGAAGCAACATGGATTTCCTCATTGCCTTGAATACCCCGCTACACTGTCTGAATGTATTAGTGTGGAAGAGAATTAAGAAGAAAGTAAAACTTTGAATTAAATTTTGTTGTCAAGCTTGACTTTGCCCAAGACTTGGGTCATGAGGGTGACAGCATAAGAGGCAGACTCTGTCTTGCTTGTGCTAGCTAACAATAGGTCATGCCAATAATGAGGTATTGCTGACCTTTGTCTGAGAAACAAAGTGACCTACAGGCTGTCTGTCTAAAAGGGGAAATGAATGTGGACATGCAGTTCTAATTGGTGTACTACACGGGAACACTGATAGACTTGCTGACACCTATTAAGAGTTTCTTGTAATCGCTGACCAAGTACGTTTAGCTGTTGGCTATTGCCCATAATTTACTGTATAAATTTAAGATGTAACCTGACATTGACAGAGTCATATTAAAGGGTTAACCTTATATCGAGGTCTGTGTCTTTATTTCCATTCCCTAACAGAGTTAAGTTTCTTACAGTAATTTGGCGACAAAATTCTCTTACAGTAAAATGCAATAAATCATGGTAAATTCTTCAACAATTAGTCACTCTGAAATAAGCACTCCAGCTCAGGAAACATGGAGAGATCCAGCAGTACTGATGTATACATCTGTCAATACAGTAAACTACCACACATTACAAATTACATTAATTGGCATATCATTCGCAAATCAGTTTCAAAATGCATGTGTGGAATTTTGTTAAGTAATATAAGTTTATGAAAAACATATACAAACTCTCCATCCGAGCCCAGCCAGCTTCTTGCTTCCCATAGCAGCCTGGGAGAGATCTCAATTGCCCTGAGGATTTATTGGACCTTACACGTTTCTTCACACTCACATCAGTGTGCCCCTCCCCCAACTCACTATCTTCCACGTCCTTCTCCTTGGTGAATACAGATGAGCAGGATTCACGTGGCCAATTCCACACAAGGATTAACTCCTTGATCCCCAAGGAAACCCACTCTTCCAACACCTGTGGGTAGCGCAGCATAGCAAAGATGATTTTCATTCACTCTTCAGGATCTGGGCATTGCTGGCAAAGCCCAACACTTATCCCTAACCGAAGGTGTTGGTGACCCTCTGACTTGAAATCTCTGGTGAGGGGAATCCCAAACTTCTGTTGATAAGGATGTTAGACCCACTTGAAGGAACAGCAGCATGTGACGTGATCTGGGGAGGATCGTGCAGGCAGTAAATTTTCCATGCACTTACTTCCTCTTGTGTTGGCACGTGGATAAGGCATCGGTCTAGTGATCTGAAGGTCGTGGGTTCGAGCCTCAGCTAAGGCAGCGTGTTGTGTCCTTGAGCAAGGCACTTAACAACACATTGCTCTGCGATGACACCGGTGCCAAGCTGCTTGGGTCCTAGTGCCCTTCCCTTGGACAACATCGGTGGCGTGGAGAGGGGAAAGCTTGCAGCTTGGGCAACTGCCGGTCTCCCATACAACCCTGCCCAGGCCTGTGCCCTGGAAACCTTCCAAGGTGCAAATCCATGGTCTCATGAGACTAACGGATGCCTATAAAATTTGCTCTTGTTGTTTTGCTGGTAGAAATCATGGGTTTGGAAAGTGTTGCTTGGGTAGTTCATGCTTTGACCAAGTCTTAGCAACATGGCAACTGTGGGTAAGTCCCATTTGACAGCACAGTCATTGGCACCTTCCACCATTTCACTGATGACTAGGAGTAGACAGATTGGTTGGTTTGTCAGGTTTACTTTGTCCTGCTTTTTGGTGAATGGGACATATTTTCCATATTGCTGAAGAGATGGCAGTGTTGTAACAGTACTGCAGGTGCAGCTTCTCTTGGAGTGTAAGTCTTCAGCATTTCTGGCTGAAGATGTTTCAGCCTCACACACAAAATGCTAGAGGAACTCAGCAGGTCAGGCAGTATCTCTGAAGGGAAATGAACAGCCAAGACCCTTCATTAGGACTGGAAAGTAAAGGGCATAGGCCAGAATGTGTGTACTGCTCAAACTTTCCAGCATCTGCAGAATTTCCTGTGTCCCTCAAATGTTTCAGCCCGTTTGTCAGTGTTCAAATGCTGAACACCAACATCACCGAGCATAGTGAATTCTTGGATCCTCCTCTTCCACTAGCTAATTAATTCATGACCAGGTGCACTAGGGCTGCAGAGGGTTGACCTGCTCCATTATAGGATCTCTTAGCATGGGCTGTTTCCCACCAGTTCTGCTGTTTTAGGTCACACGCAGTCCTGCGTTGTAGCTTCACTTGGCTGGCATTGATCCAGTCACGCCTTTTTGCATTTCTCATACAGCCAAACACGATCACCTGGGTGAACTGTAATATGACATAGAAGAGACAGATGTATGTATCTGCTTCTGATGATGGCTGACAGCAACCTCCTGAATCCTGGCTTTCAGCCACCAAAATGACTCTGGCTCTATTCTATTTATCATGACTGCAGTAGCACCTTACAGGTCAGAGGGTGTTTCTCTGTGTTAAGATGGGACTTTGTCTTGACAAGGAATGCGTGGTGATCTCTTCTGCCAATAATATTATGACCAGAGAGATTAGTGAGGACAAGGTTGAAATGGCATATCCCTTACTCGTCAACTGTCCTGCAAAAGACCACAAGGAACTGCAGAGTTATGGATGCAGCTCAGCAGATCACGGGAACCAGCCGGCCCTCTATGTATCTGTTCTATACTTTCTGCTGTCTCAGTTAAGCAACAGGTTTATCAAATACTCTCCATACCCCAAATATTCTCTCTTCTTCCCTCTTCCACTGGAAGAAGATACAAAAACCTGAAAGCACGTAGCAGCAAGCTCAAGCACAGCATCTATTCCAGTGTTTCAGATTCTTAGATGGCTCTCTTATGCAATTAGATGGATTCTTCACCCAACAATCAACCTCGCTACGACCTTGCCCTACGACCTACCTCATTACGACCTTGCCCTACGACCTACCTCGTTACGACCTTGCCCTATGACCTACCTCGTTACGACCTTGCCCTATGACCTACCTCGTTATGACCTTGCCCTACGACCTACTTCGTTACGACCTTGCCCTATGACCTACCTTGCTCTGACCTTGCCCTATAACCTACCTCACTCCGACCTTGTCCTACGATCTAACTCGGTACGACCTTGGACAATATCCTTCCACACCTCACAGGCAACCTTGCTGGTTCTTCAGCGTTAGTCCGTTTTACAAGGACAAGCTGCTAGCCGCTCAACCCTCGACCCATCACAGATGGAAAGCGTGCGAGGAGCGACCAAATTTGAACCCAGAGCCACTGGCCCTGAAGTTCAGTGTGGATGCCACCACACCACCAGCCATCTTATTGTTATTGCTTTACCTTATTCTAGCTCAATGCACTGTGAGATGATTTGATCTGTGTAAACAATATACAAGACAGGCTTTTCGCTGTATTGGTACATGAGACAATAATAAACCAGTACCAATACTTTGATTAACTCATTAGCTGCAATTTGACAGCTGCAGCCTTCAGAACTTGGCCAGGTCAGTCAGCAATGGTGCCACCAAGTTACTCTTGGTGATGGACACTGAAGTCCATACTGAGAGTACAACTACACTCTTACTACTGACGAAGGGTCTCGGCCCGAAACATCGACTGTACTTCTTCCTATAGATGCTGCCTGGCCTGCTGCGTTCCATCGGTATCTTGTCTGTGTGTTGCCCTTACTACCCTTGGTGCCTCTTTCCCGTCTTGTCCAACACGGAGGAGCACTGATCTGTCAGCTGAGGGAGAACAATAGCGTGCAGTCTGGAAGAAGTTCCCTTACCCACGTTTGACCTGAAGCTACGGGATCTCATGGGATCCAGAGTCAACATCGACGACTCTCAAGGTATCCTTCCACCCGGATACCTCGTGCCGCCACCTTGGATGGGTCTGTCCTGCCACTGATAAAAGAAATAGCCAGAGATGGAAGAATTTTCTGAAAATCATTAATGTGGCTACGACAGGCAATTGATTGCATGACTTATAGAATCTCCCTCTTTCAGCTACAGGTGTTTTTGAGAAGGACTTTACAAAGCCAACAGAACCAGGAGTGACTTTGTCAAGTCTATATTTGGTGCCTAGATGAATGCAAGATTGTCCACCCAGTTGTTTTATGTATAAGGGAGTGGGTTGCTGAGAATTTCAAAGAACATTTAGGAGTTTCCCAAACTACTGGTCAAACGTCTGACCAAATGCAATGCTCTTCCTACAAGCAATGCTTACAGCCCTTACAGTAAGCCCGAAGAAGTCCACCCATCACCCTGTGACCTCTGGAAGCAACAAGAGACAGTGGGGGTCGGGGTCCCGATGCAGACTCCAGCGTAGGAGCCCACCATCCTGGCTTTGAAAGGGTAGGGGGCGGAACTCAGATCGAGGCAACAGAGAGAGAGGGAAGGTGAGCGAGGGGGGCCAAGGAAATTGGGAGGGCCAGGTGGGAGATGTACAGCCGGGAGTGGAAGTTTGCGAAGGTGGAAAGCATCGAAAGGAGAGGCAGGTGAAGATGGGAAGGCTACTGAGCGATGAAGCAGAGAGTCTGAATTGGGCAGTCAGTGAATGAACCAGGAGTGAAGGAGTGGTGGAAAATTACTTGGAACCAGGTCTACATACCGTCAACTTCCTCAAACGTGGCATAAAATCCGTCAAAGCTTTTATAGCCATCAGATACAAACAGGACGTGCAACATGTTTCCAGTGGTCCGAATGGGAGGAGGGCGCTCGTTCCCGCAGAACTTGCCGATGACTCTGGAATCGACATTATCACCATCACGGACCTCCACGTAATCGTACTGACACATGTAATCAAACTCCAGGCTCAACATGGAGAACCTGGAACACAAGAAAGTACAACCTGAGCAGCAGACCCCTACACGCAGGTATGCCCCAGGAAAGCGCACCCTGAGCAGCATCGCCCCACAGCACCACACAGCAGGTATGCCCCAGGAAAGCATACCCCACAACACCATACACAGGTATATTCCAGAAAAACACACCCCTCCACACCACACGCTGGTACAAGATCATAAAATATAGGACACGAATTTGGCCATCTGGGTCTGCTCCGCCATTCAATCATGGCTGATCTATTTTTCCCCTCCTCAGCCCCATTCCCCAGCCTTCTCCCCATAACCTTTGATGTTGTGTCTAATCAAGAACCTCTGCCTTAAATACACCCAACAACCTGGCCTCCACAGCTGTCTGTGGTAATAAATTCCACAAATACACTACCATCTGGCTAAAGAAATTTCTCCACATCTTCATTTTAAATGGACACCCCTCTCTCCTGAGGCTGTGCCCTCTTATCCTAGACTCCCCCACCATGGGAAACATCCTTTCCACATCCACTCTGTCTAGGCCTTTCAACATTCCAAATGTTTCATTTAGATCTCCCCTCATCCTTCTAAATTCCAGTGAGTACAGACCCAGACTGTCAAACATTCCTGGTATAATAATCCTTTCATTCCCAGAATCATTCTTGTGAATCTCTTCCAATGCTAGCACATCTTTTCTTAGATGAGGAGCCCAAAACTGCTCACAATACTCAATGTGAGGCATCATTAGTGCCTTATAAATCCTCAGCATCACATCCCTGCTCTTGTATTCTAGACCTCATGAAATGAATGCCAACATTGCATTAGCCTTCCTCACCACCGACTCCACCTGCAAGATAACCTTTAGGCTGTTCTGTACAAGGACTCCCAAGTCCCTTTGCATCACATAATTTTACATTTTTTCCCAGTTTAGAAAATAGTCTGCACGTTTATTTCTACTGAAAGTGCATGACCATGCATTTTCCAACATTGTATTTCATTTGCTACTCTCTTGTCCATCCTCCTAATCTGTCTAAGTCCTTCTGCATCCTACCTATTTCCTCAACACTACCTGCCCCTCCACCAATCTCCATATCATCTGCAAGCTTGGCCACAAAACCATTTATTCCAGCATCTAAGTCATTGATATACAGCATAAAGAGGTGCCCCAACACTGACCCCAGCGGAACACCTCTACTCACTGGCAGCCAACCAGAAAAGGAACCTTTTATTCCCACTCACTGCCTCTTACCAATCAGCCAATGCTCTCACCATGCCAGTAACTTTCCTGTATTAACATGGGCTTTCAGCTTGACAAGTAGCCTCATGTGGCACCTTGTCAAAGGCCTTTGGAAAGTCCAAATATACAACATCCACTACATCCCCTTTATCTATCCTACTTATAATCTTTTCTAGGAATTCCAACAGATTTGTCAGGCAAGACTTTCCCTTAAGGAAACCATGCTGACTTTGTGCTGACTTGTCCTGTGTCACCAAGTACTCCATAACCTCATCCTTAACAATTGATTCCAACATCTTCACAACCACTGAGGTCAGGCTAACTGGTCTATAATTTCTTTTCTGCTGCCTTCCTCCTTTCTTAAAGAGTGGAGTGACATTTTCAATTTTCCAGTTCTCTGGCACCATGGTAGAGTCCGATGATTTTTGAAGGATCATTATTAATGCCTCCACAATCTCTACTGCTACCTCTTTCAGAACCTTGGGGTGTAGTTCATCTGGTCCGACTGACTTATGCACCCTTAGGTCTTTCAGCTTTTTGAGCACCTTCTACCTTGTAATAGTAACTGCACCCACTTCTCTTCCCTCAAACACCATTCAACACCTGGCACACTGTTATTGTCTTCCACAGTGAAGACTGATGCTAAATACTCATTTAGTTCATCTGCCTGGCCCCAGTTATTATTTCTCTGGCCTCTCATTTTCTAATGGTCCTATATCCACTCTCATCTCTTATTTTTTTTTAAACAGACTTGAAAACGCTTTTACTATTCACTTTGATATTGTTTGCTAGCTTGCTTTCATATTTCATCTCTCCCCCCCCCAAAGATTCTTTTAGTTGCTCTCTGTAGGATTTTAAGAGCTTCCCAATCCTCTGTCTTCCCACTATTTTTTGTTTCGTTGTATGCTCTCTCTTTTGTTTCTGCATTAGCTTGATTTCCCTTGTCAGCCATGGTTGTACTATTTTGTCATTTGAGTATTTCTTCATTTTTGGAATACATCTATCCTGCCCCTTCCTCATTTTCCCAGAAATTCAAAACATTGTTGCTCTGCTGTCATCCCTGTCAGCATCTCCTTCCAATTTACTTTAGCCATCTCCTCTCTCATACCACTGTAATTTCCTTTACTCCGCTGCTACGTCAGGCTTTATGTTCTCCCTATCAAATTTCAAGTTGAACTCAATCATATTGTGATCATTACCTCCTAAGGGTTATTTTACCTTGAGCTCCCTACTCATTACATTACATAATGTCCAATCCAGTATAGATGATCTCCTGGTAGCCTCAACAACAAACTGCTCTGAAAAGCCATCTCCTAGGCATTCAACAAACTCACTCTCTTGAGATCCAATTCCAACCTGATTTTCCCAATCGACCTGCACGTTGAAATCTCCCATGACCACCACAGGAGAGCACGCCCCTCTACTCTACGTGCAGGTATACCCCAGGAGAGTACACCCTGAGCAGCACACTCCTCCACACCACCTCAAGGTGCACCCCAGCTGGGAGATCCCTCAGTCTGCAGGAGATTCCAGTGATACACACACATGCGGCAGAAGATCCTTCAGTGAGACCCCCTCCATCAGAAAAGGTTACTCAGTGACATCCCTTCCGCTACAACAGATTCCTCAGTATTGCGTCCCAGGTAGTAGGTTTCTCTGTGCAACTTCCCTTCATGCCTCTCCTCTTTTCAGGAGGTCCTTCATTGAAACATGCTCTGCAAGAGATCCCCATCTCCCTCGCTGCAGTGACATACCTACTACTGGAGATCCCTCGTGCACAAACACTGGACGCACGTCACAGAGATGGGGGGGGGGCGTCACCGTGTGGCAGAGGAGGAGAAGGTTCTGATGGATTGGTCACCATCTTGGACAGGAGGAGGGAATCCCAAAAAACACGTCACCATCTGGGGTGGGAGGAGGGATTCCTATGGACAGGGCACCATGCTGCCTTTATTTCTTCAGCAAGTTCACTCATAGGGCAACACCATCTCTTATCTGGAGAGCACTGAAGATGGAGTGAAGTATCCCAGGCTGGATGGCAGCAGCAAACAATATCATCAGCAATGGATATAGAGCTCCAAGGCAGCAGGGGTGGCAAACGGCAGCTTGATCAGTGGGGTAGATAATGAGGAGTGACAAAGTAGGAGAGGGCAAGAGGCAAATATGTTCAAAGTGCTGGAGTAAAACCCTGATTGTCCGGCATCCTCAGGACTTTTGCTGATATGGACAAATGGGTTTTCCAGATTATTATTATTGGTGTTTTTATTACTCCTATTAATTTCTGACACACTTTTACTTCACTTTTTTTTACATGCTACTCAATCTAAATTAAATTTTCCATGAGTTTAAAAAGAGGGGGAAAGTACACTCCCACTCCCATTCCAGACCTCATTTTAACTCAGGCCCCACACCAGGCAGAGCCACGGCCCAGACCAAACCCCAGGCCTCACTCCAGACTCCCATCTCACATTCCAGATCATCAGAACTTCCGAACAACCAATTTCCAGATTATCAGAGTAGACCAAGATGGCTGAAGCAGTTAGGTGGGCACAGGATGGTCAAGAGGCCAATATTAGGCCTGGAGGAGGTTACAAGACAAGCAGGGCTTGGAGGGATTGAGAAGTGGTGTGAGAATATTGAACTCAAGCAGTTAAGTACACCAATATTTAAACCTCTTATTTCTAACAAAACAAGCAACATTCATTTTGAACAGCAGATGGCACCAAAGTACCAACGTTTGTTGTTGTTGAGGGCAGTCGAGTTGTCGTTATTTTCTTTATCGACACATTTCCCACTCAGTAAACAGATACAAAGCCATCAATTCCTGAACCATAACTTGTCTGTCTCCAAAACAGGCAAGCCTCGATAGTGCACATCCTTACACCAAGGACATCCTCCTCTGCAGGCTGTGACACCACGATCCACTAGAGATCTGGAAGCTCAGAACTGGGCATTGTAGACCACCACAATATGTCAATATGTATCCTCACTGCCATACCCCTCACTACATCATCATACTAAGGATAAGATTACAGTGGAGAGGATTGACTAGATGTTGACACAAGACACTGCAGGTGCTGGAATCTGGAGAAGCACACAAAAATCCAGAGACGCTGCCTACCCTGCTGAGTTCCTCCAGCATTTTGTGCATTTCACTCCGATGTTGCCCTGGCTCAGAGCAGTTCCCTTGTGGGGGGAGACTGAATAGACTGGGATTGCTTTTGTTGTGGGGGGAGACTGAATAGACTGGGATTGCTTCCCTTGTGAGGAGAGACTGAATAGACTGGGATTGCTTCCCTTGTGGGGGGAGACTGAATAGACTGGCATTGCTTTTGTTGTGGGGGGAGACTGAATAGACTGGGATTGCTTTTGTTGTGGGGGGAGACTGAATAGACTGGGATTGCTTTTGTTGTGGGGGGAGACTGAATAGACTGGGATTGCTTTTGTTGTGGGGGGAGACTGAATAGACTGGGATTGCTTTTGTTGTGGGGGGAGACTGAATAGACTGGGATTGCTTCCCCTGTGGGGGGAGACTGAATAGACTGGGATTGCTTCCCTTGTGGGGGGAGACTGAATAGACTGGGATTGCTTCCCTTGTGGGGGGAGACTGAATAGACTGTGATTGCTTCCCCTGTGGGGGGAGACTGAATAGACTGGGATTGCTTTTGTTGTGGGGGGAGACTGAATAGACTGGGATTGCTTCCCCTGTGGGGGGAGACTGAATAGACTGGGATTGCTTCCCTTGTGGGGGGAGACTGAATAGACTGGGATTGCTTCCCTTGTGGGGGGAGACTGAATAGACTGTGATTGCTTCCCCTGTGGGGGGAGACTGAATAGACTGGGATTGCTTTTGTTGTGGGGGGAGACTGAATAGACTGGGATTGCTTTCCTTGTGGGGGGAGACTGAATAGACTGGGATTGCTTTTGTTGTGGGGGGAGACTGAATAGACTGGGATTGCTTCCCCTGTGGGGGGGGGGGATTAGGATAAATGTGTACAAAATTATATAGATACAGTGAATTTTAGGAAACGTCCCCATAAAACAATTGAACAATTGTCTAAAACTAGAAGTCTTTGGTTTAAGAGGATATTCGTTGATCCAAAGGATCAGTTTAAAATAACACTGGTGAAGTACAGCAACAACTTGCTGGCAGCAAACAAGCTACTAATTACTTTATTAATCACACCTTTTCTCAGAAACTAACACTGAAATCAATAGCCTGTAACTTCCCTATCAGAGTTGAACTTTTGAACTGCTTGTATAACCTGGAATTTCGGTGGTAATGTGGTGAACTACATATACCTGTCTGGACACACCCCCTGCTGACTGCTCCTGTGGCTCCTCCCACAGACCCCGGTATAAAGGCGATTGAGGCCTGAGCCCGGCCCTCAGTCTCCAGGATGTAGTATGGTGGTCAACTACTGCTTTTAGTTGCCACAGGTTTACAGTCGGGGGTCAGGTTGGCGAACAGCGGTGGGGGAGGGATCTTGAGGGTGGAGAGGCTGCAAGTGGCGTCAGTAGAGTGCAGGAGGAAGGCTGAGGGCAGAACCAAGCATACCTAATAATGGGAATCGATGTATTGTTGTCACATGACTAACTCTGTTTCCATGCAATCCATACAGATCATTCCACAACATAAATACATCGAGGAAGTAGAGGGAAAAGCAATGACAATGCAGAATGCAGAATATAGTGTTACAGTTACATAGAAAAACATGCAACGACCACGATGAAATAAACTATGAGGTCAAGAGTTCATCATTATTGCACAGTCCTTCTAGTACTCTTTTATCAGCTTGGTAAAGCTACAACACAGGGCTAAAAGAATGGTGAATGGACAGAGCTCGGTTTTGTGGGCTACGTGGAACAATCCATATTCCAAGTCTACACCAATATCACTCCCCAACTTTTCCTACTCGATTTCGACAGCTGCATTGGAGCTGCTTCCTGCACCCATGCCAAGCACGTCACCTTCACCAACTTTGCCTCCAACTTCCACCCTGCCCTCAAATTTACCTGGTCCATTTCCGACACCTGCTCCCTTTTCCTCGATCTCTCTGTCTCTATCTCTCGAGACAGTTTATCCACTGATTCTCGCAGCCACCTGGATATATCTCTTCCCACTATGTCGCTTGTAAAAATGTCATCCCCTTCTCTCAACTCGTCTTTCGCCACCACATCTGCGCTCGAGATGAGGCTTTTCATTCCAGAACTAATGAGATGTCATCCTTTTTCAAAGAAACGGCCATTTCTTCCTCCACCATCAACGCTTCCCCCACCTACATCCCTTCCATTTCACGCACGTCTGCCGGCACCCTACCAGGGATAGGGTTCCTCTTGACCTCACCTACCACCACACCAGCCTCTGCATCCAGCAAAAAATTCTCTGTAATTTCTGCCATCTTCAATAGGATCCCACTACCAAGCACACTTTCCCTACCCCCACCCCACTTTCCACAGGGATCGCTCCCTACGTGACTCCCTTGTCCATTCGTCCCTCCGCACTGATCTCCCTCCTGGCACTTATCCTTGCCAGCAGAACAAGTGTCACACCTGCCCCTGTACCTCCTCCCTCACTACCATTCAGGGCCCCAAACAATCCTTCCAGGTGAGGCAACACTTTACCTGTGAGTATGTTGGGGTCATCTACTGTGTCCGGTGCTCCCAGTGTGGCCTCCTGCATATCAGTGAGACTCAACGTAGATTGGGAGACCACTTCGCCGAGCACCTATGCTCCACCTGCCAGAAAAAGTGGCATCTCCCAATGGCCACCCATTTTAATTCCCCTTCCAACATGTCAGTCCATGACCTCCTCTACCATGCAATGAGGCCACACTCAGGTTCGAAGAGCAAAAACCTTACATTCTGTATGGGTAGCCTCCAACCTGATGGTATGAACATCGATCTCTTGAACTTCCGGTAATTTCCACCCTCCATTCCCCCCCCCCCCCCCCCCACCATGCCCCGGCTTCACCATTCCCCGTTCTTGTTTCCCTCCCTCTCTTTACCTGCCTTTTACTTCCCTCTCATCCTCCTCTCCTTTCCCTTTCTTCCATGTCCTTCTATCCTCTCCAATCTGATTCCCCCTAACATCTAATCTGTGATTTTCCAGTCTTGATGAAGTCTTGGACCGAAACGTTGACTGTTTAATCTTTTCCATGGATGCTCCTTGGCCTGCAGAGTTGCTCCAGCATTTTGTGCGGGTTGCTTTGATTTCCAGCATCTGCAGGTTTTCTCTTGAGGGTGATCACCAAACCAAACTGATGAGGTTTGTGCTCCTCAGCCCTACTGCTGGTTGTGATTGGCAGGGAACAACTTTATTCATAGAGGGAAGATGTTCCAAGAACAAGGAAGTTCTCCCGAACAAAGTCACAACACACGACTGAAAACACAAGACTGAAGCGTTCAGAGCCTAAGCCAAAGATCCCTCTCCTCCTCCTACTGAAGTCACCACCATTGCTGAAATCAATCTTCAACCAATCCGGACTTCTTCACATGAAATCACTAAAGGATTGAGATCACTGCACACTCAGAACACTATGCTCAAGAAGAAATTCCATAGCCATGGTGTTGAAAGCTTGCTCTACAGCCAGAACTGTGCCTCAGCAAAGTTGTTCCAATACAGTTAGAAACATAGAAAATAGGTGCAGGAGTAGGCCATTCGGCCCTTCCAGCCTGCACCGCCATTCAGTATGAGCATGGCTGATCATCCAACTCAGAACCCTGTACCTGCTTTCTCTCCATACCCCCTGATCCCTTTAGCCACAAGGGCCATATCTAACTTCCTCTTAAATATAGCCAATGAACCAGCCTCAACTGTTTCCTGTGGCAGAGAATTCCACAGATTCACCACTCTCTGTGTGAAGAAGTTTTTCCTCATCTCGGTCCTAAAAGGCTTCCCCTTTATCCTTAAACTGTGACCCCTCGTTCTGGACTTCCCCAACATTGGAAACAATCTTCCTGCATCTAGCCTGTCCAATCCCTTTAGAATTTTATACGTTTCAATAAGATACCCCCCCCCCCCCAATCTTCTAAATTCCAGTGAGTATAAGCCTAGTCGATCCAGTCTTTCTTCATATGAAAGCCCTGCCATCCCAGGAATCAATCTGGTGTACCTTCTCTGTACTCCCTCTATGGCAAGAATGTCTTTCCTCAGATTAGCGGACCAAAACTGCACACAATATTCTAGATGCGGTCTCACCAAGGCCTTGTACAACTGCAGTAGAACCTCCCTGCTCCTGTACTCGAATCCTTTTGCTATGAATGCCAACATACCATTTGCCTTTTTCACCGCCTGCTGTACCTGCATGCCCACCTTCAATGACTGGTGTACAGTAACACCCAGGTCTCATTGCATCTCCCCTTTTCCTAATCGGCCACCATTCAGATAATAATCTGTTTCCCTGTTCTTGCAACCAAAGTGGATAACCTCACATTTATCCACATTAAATTGCATCTGCCATGAATTTGCCCACTCACCTAACCTATCCAAGTCACCCTGCATCCTCTTAGCATCCTCCTCACAGCTAACACCACCGCCCAGCTTTGTGTCATCCGCAAACTTGGAGATGCTGCATTTAATTCCCTCGTCTAAATCATTAATATATATTGTAAACAACTGGGGTCCCAGCACTGAGCCTTGCGGTACCCCACTAGTCACTGCCTGCCGTTCTGAAAAGGTCCCGTTTATTCCCACTCTTTGCTTCCTGTCTGCCAACCAATTCTCTATCCACATCAATACCATACCCCCAATACCGTGTGCTTTAAGTTTGCACACTAATCTCCTGTGTATGACCTTGTCAAAAGCCTTTTGAAAATCTAAATATACCACATCCACTGGCTCTCCCCTATCCACTCTACTAGTTACATCTTCAAAAAATTCTATAAGATTCGTCAGACATGATTTTCCTTTCACAAATCCATGCTGACTTTGGCCGATGATTTCACCTCTTTCCAAATGTGCTGTTATCACATCTTTGATAACCGACTCTAGCATTTTCCCCACAACCGATGTCAGACTAACTGGTATATAATTCCCCAGTTTCTCTCTCCCTCCTTTTTTAAAAAGTGGGGTTACATTAGCCACCCTCCAATCCTCAGGAACTAATCCAGAATCTAAGGAGTTTTGAAAAATTATCACTAGTGCATCCACTATTTCTTGGGCTACTTCCTTAAGCACTCTGGGATGCAGACCATCCGGCCCTAGGGATTTATCTGCCTTTAATCCCTTCAATTTACCTAACACCACTTCCCTACTAACATGTATTTCCCTCAGTTCCTCCATCTCACTAGACCCTCAGTCCCTTACTATTTCCGGAAGATTATTTATGTCCTCCTTAGTTACAATACTGGGTTCATCTAACAATGCGGAAAATTGTTCTAGGTTTGTCGTGCCCACAAAAGGACAAATCTAATCAAATTACCCTGGTCAGTTCACTCTCAATCAACAGAATACAGACCAGTTGAAAGTGCATACAGAGAAATAGCAGATGGAGTTCAATCTGGACAAATGTGAGGGATCGTATTTGGGAGGTCAAATGTAAGAGCAAAGTATTGTGTAAATGTCAGGACTCTTAGGAGCACTGATGTACACAGGAACCTTGGAGTTTCATAGACCTCTGACAATGGCAAAACGTGTATAGGGTGGTAAAGGTGATGTGCTGTATGCTTGCCTTCTTAAATCGGGAGTTGTGTGTAAAGCCGGGCAGCTGTATGAAACTTTGGTCAGGCCATATATGGAGGATTATGTTGCTATGGGATAGAATCTGGAGTCTTTGGAGAGGGTGCAAAAGAAGCACACAGGGATGCTACTTGGATTAGAGATTACGAGCTCTAAGAAGAGTTAGCACAATCTCAGCCTCTTTCTCTGGAGCATCGAGCACTGAGGGTTGATAAAATTTTGAGAAGCATAGATAGGATAGATCGTCAGAGTTTTTTACCGAACATGTAAATTCCCGCCGTTGTCCGTAAGAAGCTTGTACGTTCTCCCTGTGACCGCGTGGGTTTCCTTTGGGTGTCCAGTTTCCTCCCACAGTCCAAAGACGTACTGGTTGGTAGATTAATTGTTCATTGTAAATCGTCCTGTGATTAGGTTAGGGTTAAATCAGGGGTTGCTGGGCAACAAGGCTCAAAGGGCTGGAAGGGCCTGTTCCACACTTCATCTCAATCAATAATAAATTTATAGAAATATCAAGTACTAGAGGACAGAACCTTAAGGTGAAAGGGTAAAGCTTACAAGGCAAGTCTCATTTTTAAGTAGAGTGTTAGGTGCCTGCAACACGCTGCCGGAGAGGTGGTGGAAGCAGCTACAATAGTAACATTTGAGAGGTATTTAGACTACACAACATGGAGGGCTGAAGGGCCTGTACTGTGCTGTAGTGTTCTGTGGTTAACACATGACCATTCATGGTAAACGGAGGGACGCACACGGCGTGCAGTGAAAAGCGGCATTGTGTTCAGCACAGGTTTCAGGGCCTGTTCCTACTCTTTAATATTCTATGTTCTACATTCTACTAGCAAAGCAACGGAAAGGGATCTCAAGCAGCTCGTGCCCTTCAACAAAGTGCTCCATGACGCACCGTTTTGGGTTTTGTCATGCACACTTAGCTCATCACAGCCCTCCCTGGTCCAATTCCAGACCAAACAGCTGAACTCCAGAGGTGAAGCAAGAGTGATGCTCATGGATATCACAGAATTCCACAAAGCGACATCCTCCTTCCATTCCATGACACCGGAGCAGAATTCAGACCATTTGGCTCATTGGGTGGGCTCCATCATTCACTGATGGCTGATTTATTTTCCCTTCAACCCCCATTCTCCCTGTAACTTTTGACACCCTTAACCAATCAGGAACTTCTCAACCTCCACTTATAAATATACCCAATGACTTGGCCTCCACAACAATCTGGAGCAGTGAATTCCACAGATTCAACTAATCTATCGCTAAAGAAATACAACCTCATATCTGTTCTCAGGGGATGTTCTTCTATTCTAAGGGTGTGTACTCTGGTCCTAGACTCTCCCAGTATTTGAAACATCCTCTCCCCATCCATTCCATCCAGGCCTTTCAATTATGTGGGGATGTTCGCACGACCTTCAGTTCCATTCATCGATCCTCAACAAAAGCAGCAGCCCGTGTCTGCATGCACTGAGCCCAGGACCACATCCACAAACTAGTAACTAGCAGGTAACATTCACAAGAATGGGAAACAGAGAATACTTCTGACCATACATCCTTCACTTTCAGAGGCATTGCCATCAGTGAAGTCTTCCACCCTCAATATCCTGGGTGAATGATTGACATAAATTGGTGGTTGACTCACTTCCTGGCGCCTCTAAGCCTTTCTACGATCTACAAGCCACAAGTCAGGAGTGGGAGAGCCTGGACGAGCGCTGTTCTAATAATACACAAGAAGCATGACAAGCGGACTGCTTGAATAGTATTCTTCTATCTCCCAGAAAGAGCTCTCAGTCCCTCCATCTACAAAATACACGGCAGGTACTCTCCCAGCATAGTCCAATGACATCTCCAAAATCCACAGCCTTCATCCGCAAGGATAGCATTCTTGGGAACAACACCTGCAAGCTCCTCTCCCAGTCGCACACTGAACTGTTGGACTGCGCCCAATCAGTGGGAAGCAGCAGCAATTTCATTTAGGACCGCAACCCAGGTTTGAAAAAGGCAGCACTTCGCGGCAGTTTTCAGAGTCGAACTGTGCCTAATCACTGAACAGGATTTGTTAGAAATGGTGAATAAAAATAAGGCAGGTGCAAGCCGAGCAGCCATTGTTGGAATGGCCACTGTGCGAGTGGGCCAGTGTTGGAGTGGCCACTGTGCGAGTGGGCCAGTGTTGGAGTGGCCACTGTGCGAGTGGGCCAGTGTTGGAGCGACTTTGGCTCATCAGGCCTGGGTGAGGTAACTATCTGGTAAGTTTCTTCCCCTTCTTTATTCTTCATTCCTCGTCTGTTAGGGCACAGTTAGTGCAGTGAGAATGGCTCCAGGGGCTGTGTTATATTCAGTGGATATTCTGGGAGACGTCCAGTCTCCCGAGTAACTACACCTGCACCAGGGGCACCGAGATGCAGCTCCTCAGAGAATGTGTTAAGGAACTGGAGCTGCAGCTCGATGACCTTCAGCTCAAACAGGAGACTGAGAAAGTAATAGATACGAGCTACAGGGAGGCTGAAGGAGGCAGGTAAGTGGGTGACTGAAAGGAGAAGGTAAGGCAATGTACAACTTTGGATACCATTGAGGGGGATGACTTACCAGGGGAAGCTTCAGTGACTGGGTCTCTGGTGCTGTGGCTCAGAAGAGAAGAGAGGTGAAGGGGACTGTAGTAGTAATAGGAGATTCCATAGTTAGAGGAGTAGAGACGAGATTCTGTGGATGCGATGGAGACACCAGGCTGGCATGTTGCCTCCATGGTGCCAAGGTCAGGAATGTCTCGGATCAGGACCATGGCATTCTAAAGGGAGAGAGTGGGCAGCCAGAAGTCTTGGTGCATGTTGGCACCAATGATATGTGTAGGAAAGGTGAGGAGGTTCTGAAGAGAGATTTTGGGTAGGAAGCTGAAAAGCAGGGCCTCTGGATAGCTGCCTGTTCCACATGTCAGCGAGGATATGAATAGCATGGTAGGCAGAAGAATTGGGGCACAGGGAGAGCTGCGGATTTCTAGATCATTGGGATCTCTTCTGGAGAGCGCAGAAGGGGACAGGTTACACCTGAACCCAAGGAGGTGGTCCAATATCCTTGCAGGTTTGCTAGAGTTGTTCAAGAGTGTTTAAGGTAATTTGGCAGGGGGATGGGAACCTAAGTGATAGGGTTGAGGGTAGGGTAGTTTGTTTACAAACAAAGGCAGTGTGTAGTGAGAGAGCTAGCAAGGAGAGGCTGAAATTAGGGATGAGTTGCAATGTAAAAACGAGGGCAAAATAGAAAAGGGTGATGAATACAGAAGGTGCTATACTTAAATGCATGCAGCATATGGAATAAAGTAGATGAGCTTGTAGCACGGTTACAGACTGACATAAATGACGTTGTGGGCATCACCAAATCATAGCTGAAGATAATAGCTGAGAACAACATCCAAGGATACACATTGTATTGAAACGACAGGTAGGTAGCTGAAGGGGTGGAGTGGCTCTATAGGTAAAATTGAAATCAAATCATTAGAAAGAGGTGACATGGGACTGGAAGATGTACAATCATTGTGTTAGAGCTAAGAAATAGCAGGAGTAAAAAGACCCTGGTGGGTATTATATACAGACCTCCAAAGAATACTAAAGATGTAGTCTACAAATTACAATGAGAGATTGAAAATGCATGCCAAAAGGGCAAGGTTACAATAGTTACGGGGGATTTCAATGCAGATAGATTGGGAAAATCAGGTTGGTGCTGGATCACAAAAGGGGGAATTTGTAGAATGCCTTCAAGATGGCTTTTTAAAGCAGCTCGTGGTGAGCCCACCAGGGGATCAATTATTCTGGATTCGATGTTGTGCAAGGAACTAGAATTGCTTAGAGAGCTTAAGGTAAAGGAACCCCCAGTAGCGGGTGATCATAATACGATAGAATTCATCCTGCAGTTTAAGAAGGGGAAACTAAAGTCAGATGTATGAGTATAACAGTAGTGTAAAGGGAATTACAGAGGTATGAGAGAGGAGCTGGCCAAAATTGATTGGAAGGGAACATTAGCAGGGATGATGCAGAGCAGCAATGACTGGAATTTCTGGCAGCAACTTGTAAAGGGCAGGATAGATACATTCCAAAGCAGTATTCTAAAGGCAGGACGATGCAACCGTAGCTGACGAGAGAAGTGAAAGCCAACATAAAAGCCAATGAAAGGACATATAACAGAGCAAAAAAAAAATCAGTGGGAAGTTATTGAATTGGGAAGTTTTTAAAAATCAACAGAAGGCAACTAAAAAGAAGTCATAAAGAAGGAAGGAAGGAATATAAAGCTAAGGAAGCCAATAACATAAAAGAGGATATCAAAAGTTTTTTTTCCTCCCAGAGTAAAAGAGAGGTAAGAATAGATAAGAGAATGCTGGAAAATGATGCTGGAGAGGTAGTAATGGGGAACAAAGAAATGACGGATGAACTGAATAAATATTGTGTATCAGCCTTCACTGTGGAAGAAACTTGCAGTATGCTGGAAGTTCAAGGGTGTCGGAGTAAAAGTGTGTGAAGTTGCCATTACTAGGGAAACTGAAAGGTCTGATGGTAGATAAGTCACCTGGACCAGTTGGCCTATGCCCCAGGATTCTGAAAAAGGTGGCTGAAGAGATTGTGGAGGCATTAGCAATGATCTTTCAAGAATAACTAGATGCTGGCATGGTTCCAGAGGACTGGAAAATTGAAAATGTCACTCCACTCTTCAAGAGAGAGAAGAAAGGAAATTATAGACCAGTTAGTCTGACCTTAGTTGTTGGGAAGATGTTGGAATCGATTGTTAACGACGTGGTTTCAGGGTACTTGGACACACGTGATAAAATAAGCCATAGTCAGCATGGTTTCCTTAAGGGAAAGTCTTGCCTGACAAATTTATTAGAAGTCTTTGAAGAAATAACAAGCAGGATAGACAAAGAAGAACTGATGGATTTTGTTATGTGGATTTTCAGAAGGTCTTTGACAAGGTGCCACACATGAGGCTGCTTAGCAAGTTAAGAGCCCATGGTATTACAGGAAAGATATTAGCATGGATAGAGCATTGGCTGATTGGCAGGAAGCAAACTGGAATAAAGGAAGCCTTTTCTGGTTGACTGCCGGTGACTAGTGGTGTTCCACAGGGGTCTCTGTTGATGGAATTGATGGCTTTGTGGCCCACTTTGTGGATGATACATGGACAGGTAGAGGGGCTGGTAGTTCTGAGGAAGCAGAGAGGCTACGAAGGATTTAGACAGATTAGAAGAATGGGCAAAGAAGTGGCAGATGGAATACAGTGTCGGGAAATGTATGGTCATGAAGTTTGGTAGAAGAAATAAAGCATGAACTATTTTCTAAATGGAGATGAAATTCAAAAATCTAAGATGCAAAGGAAAGTGCAGGATTCCCTAAAGGTTAGCTTGCAGATTGAGTTAGTGGTGAGAAAGGCAAATGCAATGCTAGCATTCGTTTCAAGAGGATTAGGATATAAAAGCAAGGAGATAATGTTGAGGCTTAATAAAGCATTAGTGAGGCCCCACTTGGAGCATTGTGAACAGATTTGAGCCCCTTATCTAAGAAAGGATGTGCTGACATTGGAGAGGGTCCAAAGGAGGTTCACAAAAGTGATTCAAGGATAGAAAGACTGATCATATGACAGACGTTTGATGGCTGTGGATCTGTACTCTGGAATTCAAAAGACTGAGGAGGGACTTCATTGAAACCTATCAAATATTGAAAGACCTCAAAAGAGTGGGTATGGAGAGGATACTTTACCAAGGACCAGAGGACACAGCCTCAGAATAGAGGGACATTCTTTTTGAATGGAGATGAGGAATTCCTTTAGCCAGAGAGTGGTGAATTTGTGAAATTCATTGTCACAGACAGCTGTGGAGGCCAAGACATTGGATATATTTAAAACAGAATTTAATAGATTCTTGGTTAGTCAGGGCATGAAAGGGTACAGGGAGAAGGCAGGAGGTTAACACTGAGAGGGAACTGGATCAGCCATGATGAAATGGTGGAGCAGACTTGATGGGCCAAATGGCCTAATTCTGCTTCTATACCTTATGGACTTCTGGTCTTAACTGGCTTGGAGGAAGCTGGTCCTACACATCACTATCATGGAGCCCTCTCCCTAACTGCAACGTGAGAGTAGCTTCATCAGAAGAACTGCAGTGGTTTGAGAAGACAGATGCCACCAACTTGTCAGGGGGAGTTTTGCTCAGCACATAAATACTGGCCTAGACATTGAAAATCTCACCCTGAAGTGAATAAAAGAATCAGGCTTTATTAAAACTTAGAACGCACTAGAGAAATCCAAAGTTACATATAATACATTCATCCTACCTTAACTCAATAGCAAAGTTAGGATTCACTGATACCATCCATTCACAGTGAGAGTTGCTGGGATATCCTTCTAGTATAATATGTCCTCTTGAAGCATTCATTACAGCTCCACATTCTAGAAACAGAAAAAAAACCCATCAAAACTCTTGAGAAGTTCTGCATAACTTACATTTTAATGTGTATTCTTCCCTCCTGTAAACTGAGCAACACTTAACTAATGATCACAGTTTGCATTTATATAACAGCTCAGAAACTCTATTGTAGAGTTCTAGATTTATGAGTGCGGCATGCTAGATTTTAATCAGAATGCGATTTTCTCAAAGCAATCTATTGTCTACTGCTCCTTAGATCAGTGGTTCTCAACCTTTTTTTGGCCATGCCCCACCTAATCACCTCTAAAATCCTGATGCCCCCTGTGGTGATATATAATTCTTATTATTCAAAAAGTGAACTCCTATTCACCTGGAGGAAGCCTAAACTTGGTTTAAACAAGCTTCCAAAGAACATGGCATTCATGAAAGAGAAAAATAAAAGAACCAAAGGACTGTTAAAGTTCTGAGGAAGAAATTACTAAGAAATTGTAAAAAAAAAGAACATTAAGTGATATTAAAATAATAATAATAAATAAATAAAACAATGCCGATTCGTTTCTACAGCATACAAAGACAGATACACCGTTTAAAAGAGATGACGCAATGTACACACCTTCACACCACCAAGAACCGAAAGCTACTGCAAAAAGCAGCATTGGCGCGACCTCGTACGAGATTCTTACGTGTTTGGACTTGTTCATTCATTCCTTCCTACATCAGTCAATTCATTAATTTAATTATGAAAGCCATTTGATGGTTGTAATGATGGTGATACACTATATATACAGTACATACGCAATTACACATGTACATACACACAAGTATTTTTATGTATGTATACTGTATATACACATATGTATTAGCTCGCACACACACTCATACTCACACAGACTTACTAGAAAAAATTCACTGTTAATAACTCATTCTCGAATTGCCCCCCTTAAAAATCAAATTACCCCGCTGTGGGGCGTACGCCCCACGTTGGGAATCACTGCCTTAGATGAAGAACAGAAGATTGCTTCTGGGTCCTGTATGTACATTTCAAATACAGAGGCACCAAATGTGTATTGGCAGCAATTGGTTTGCAACATGGACACCACTTATACAAAATTCATTGGGCAGGCGTCCATGCACCATTCAAACTGAAGCTGCTGCCACAGTTAATGAGGCGTGTTTCAGCATGACAGCGTGAAACAGAGGTCTAAAGCATGTACTCCACCATCTGGAACCATTTAGTTACATGTTTATTTCTCAACATGGGTCAAAAAGGGCAGCATGGTTTTGGTGGGCCGAAGGGACTGTTTCTGTGCCGTATGACTCTGAATCTATGACTCTCTCCCTGGCAGCCAGTTGTTAATGCCATCACTCTGCCCTGTCACCACTGCCATGATCTGGCCTCTGAACAGCCAGATCCCACCTCCATCATCCCTCACTGCATACCATTGAGATGCATTTTCTCAGCTTGGTCTTCAATTTTACCTTTGACGTGACGCACAATTCAAAGGGCTCTGGTCAGAATGATACTTCCTTTCCTCTCAAGAGTAGCAGATTGTCATCCTTTGCAGTTGTGGGAGATCAAATGCACGTACTACACCAGCCACCATCATTTTCCATTGCACTGTTATTGCTTCTGAACTTAACTTTTCGCTACTTTACCCATCTTTCTCATTATGACAGCCTCCCTTCCTTACATTACCCCGGCTCTTAACTCCCGTCTCACTGTTCCCAACCCCTGTCTCTGAGTACCCCAAGCCCCGTTTTAATATTTATGGGTACTGAGTACTTTGCCAGCTGTTTCCACTTTAAACAAAACTCATGTTGAGATCCTAATAGCTCACTACTTCATACGGTTATTTGTCATCAGTACAGTATTTATCCTGGAAAGCTGAGCCGAATAGTGACGAGTGATTGATCACCGGAATTACAGAAATCATTTGCCAGATCTATGGGAGACCAAATAAACAACACTGTGGTTACCAGAGACAAGTCAAGCACGGTTGCTGGGATAAATAAGCGTATGCCTAGTTAGAACGGGGAGCGTTTTGGAGACGAGGGAAAACTCCCTTACTCAGAGGGTTGTAAATCTTCACAAGTCTCCAATGCAGACAGCAGTCACTGAGTGTTCTCAGATGGGGTCTGGGCATAGAAGTGAGAAGCAGAATTCACTGACCACCCAGCTTACTCTCGATTCTGTTTCCGAAGCTCTAATAGAAATGGATGTAAAATGCCTGCTTCACCAGGGTGTATGGTAATAGAGTGTCATTTTAACCAGAGGGAGTGACCTTAGGGTATCACATAAGGCATGCAAGTGAATGCAAAGTGCCAGTTTTATAATAAGTGAATGCAACTGCCAGATAACCTAAAGGGTGTGGATACTGAGTACCAGCTTTACCGAGGGAAATGTGAGTGACACGTTAACCAAGGGGACTGGCTGCTGAGTACCAGCTTTACCGAGGGAAATGCGAGTGACACGTTAACCAACGGGACTGGATACTGAGTACCAGCTTTACCGAGGGAAATGCAAGTGACACGTTAACCAAGGGGACTGGATACTGAGTACCAGCTTTACCGAGGGAAATGCGAGTGACACGTTAACCAAGGGGACTGGATGCTGAGTACCAGCTTTACCGAGGGAAATGCGAGTGACACGTTAACCAAGGAGACTGGATGCTGAGTACCAGCTTTACCGAGGGAAATGCGAGTGACACGTTAACCAAGGGGACTGGATACTGAGTACCAGCTTTACCGAGGGAAATGCGAGTGACACGTTAACCAATGGGACTGGTTACTGAGTACCAGCTTTACCGAGGGAAATGCGAGTGACACGTTAACCAAGGGGACTGGATGCTGAATACCAGCTTTACTGAGGGAAATGCGAGTGACACGTTAACCAAGGGGACTGGATGCTGAGTACCAGCTTTACCGACGGAAATGCGAGTGACACGTTAACCAAGGGGACTGGATGCTGAGTACCAGCTTTACTGAGGGAAATGCGAGTGACACGTTAACCAAAGGGACTGGATGCTGAGTACCAGCTTTACCGACGGAAATGCGAGTGACACGTTAACCAAGGGGACTGGATGCTGAGTACCAGCTTTACTGAGGGAAATGCGAGTGACACGTTAACCAACGGGACTGGATACTGAGTACCAGCTTTACCGAGGGAAATGCGAGTGACACGTTAACCAAGGGGACTGGATACTGAGTACCAGCTTTACTGAGGGAAATGCGAGTGACACGTTAACCAAGGGGACTGGATACTGAGTACCAGCTTTACCGAGGGAAATGCGAGTGACACGTTAACCAAGGGGACTGGATACTGAGTACCAGCTTTACCGAGGGAAATGCGAGTGACACGTTAACCAAGGGGACTGGATACTGAGTACCAGCTTTACCGAGGGAAATGCGAGTGACACGTTAACCAACGGGACTGGATACTGAGTACCAGCTTTACCGAGGGAAATGCGAGTGACACGTTAACCAAGGGGACTGGATACTGAGTACCAGCTTTACTGAGGGAAATGCGAGTGACACGTTAACCAAGGGGACTGGATACTGAGTACCAGCTTTACCGAGGGAAATGCGAGTGACACGTTAACCAAGGGGACTGGATACTGAGTACCAGCTTTACCGAGGGAAATGCGAGTGACACGTTAACCAACGGGACTGGATACTGAGTACCAGCTTTACTGAGGGAAATGCGAGTGACACGTTAACCAACGGGACTGGATACTGAGTACCAGCTTTACCGACGGAAATGCGAGTGACACGTTAACCATCGGGACTGGATGCTGAGTACCAGCTTTACCGAGGGAAATGCGAGTGACACGTTAACCAAGGGGACTGGATACTGAGTACCAGCTTTACTGAGGGAAATGCGAGTGACACGTTAACCAAGGGGACTGGATGCTGAATACCAGCTTTACTGAGGGAAATGCGAGTGACACGTTAACCAATGGGACTGGTTACTGAGTGCCAGCTTTACCGAGGGAAATGCGAGTGACACGTTAACCAAGGGGACTGGATGCTGAATACCAGCTTTACTGAGGGAAATGCGAGTGACACGTTAACCAATGGGACTGGTTACTGAGTGCCAGCTTTACCGAGGGAAATGCGAGTGACACGTTAACCAAGGGGACTGGATACTGAGTACCAGCTTTACCGAGGGAAATGCGAGTGACACGTTAACCAAGGGGACTGGATACTGAGTACCAGCTTTACCGAGGGAAATGCGAGTGACACGTTAACCAACGGGACTGGATACTGAGTACCAGCTTTACCGAGGGAAATGCGAGTGACACGTTAACCAAGGGGACTGGATACTGAGTACCAGCTTTACTGAGGGAAATGCGAGTGACACGTTAACCAAGGGGACTGGATGCTGAATACCAGCTTTACTGAGGGAAATGCGAGTGACACGTTAACCAATGGGACTGGTTACTGAGTGCCAGCTTTACCGAGGGAAATGCGAGTGACACGTTAACCAAGGGGACTGGATGCTGAATACCAGCTTTACTGAGGGAAATGCGAGTGACACGTTAACCAATGGGACTGGTTACTGAGTGCCAGCTTTACCGAGGGAAATGCGAGTGACACGTTAACCAACGGGACTGGATACTGAGTACCAGCTTTACCGAGGGAAATGCGAGTGACACGTTAACCAAGGGGACTGGATACTGAGTACCAGCTTTACCGAGGGAAATGCGAGTGACACGTTAACCAACGGGACTGGATACTGAGTACCAGCTTTACCGACGGAAATGCGAGTGACACGTTAACCATCGGGACTGGATGCTGAGTACCAGCTTTACTGAGGGAAATGCGAGTGACACGTTAACCAAGGGGACTGGTTGTACATAGAACACAGCAGAGCAGTAGGCCGTCTATCCACAATGTCTGCACCAAGCCCAATCCCAAGCGAAACTAAATCTCTTCTCCCTGTACATAAGCTATATCCCTCCATTCACACAAGCATCTAACGTCTCGAGCACCACTATTGTATCTGCATCTACTGCTCCCTTGGCAGTACGTTCCAGGCACAAACCACACTCTGAGGAAAAAATCTTGTCCTGCGTATTCCCTTTAAAATTCCTCTCTCACCTTAAATGCATGTCTCCTAGTACTTGACATTTCCACCCTGGGAGAAAGATCCTGTCTATTGTCTCTGTACCTCTCCAGTTGAGGCCTAGCCAAACAACTGCATTATGTAGATAAACAGCTTCACCTGGGAGAGTCAGCGCATCCTTGGTTCCTACAACCAACACATCCAGTGGGAGTAAAAAACGGACAGTTTAAATTGAAAAGGAAATGGAGTGAGTGTGGAAGTGCAAGAACAGTTTAACAGTTGGTAGTGGGAGAGAAGAAACAGGCTAGTTAGAGGAGAACAGAATTTCAGTCACATATTGACAAGAATGAGCCAAAGCCTTAATTAGGGCATCACATTGACGAAGGTAGAGCAGTGGATGTAGTGTATATGGATTTCAGTAAGGCGCTTGATAAGGTTCCCCATGCAAAGTTCCTTCAGAAAGTAAGGAGACATGGGATCACGAATTGGCTTGCCCACAAAAGGCAAAGAGTGGTTGTAGATGGTTCAATACTCTGCATGGAGGTCAATGTCCAGTGGTGTTCTGCAGGGATCTGTTCTGGGACCCCTACTCTTTGTGATTTTTATAAATGACCTGGATGAAGAAGTAGAAGGGTGGGTTAGTAAATTTGCTGATGACACAAAGGTTGGGGGTGTTGTGGATAGTGTGGAGGGCTGTAAGAGGTTACAGCGCGACATTGATAGGATGCAGAACTGGACAGAGAAGAGGCAGATGGAGTTCAACCCAGATAACTGTGAAGTGGTTCATTTCAGTGGGTCACATTGGAAGACAATATAATATTCATGGTAAGATTCCTGGCAGAGTGGAGGATCAGCGAGATCTTGGGGTCCACGTCCAAAGGACCCGCAAAGCTGCTGCGCATATTGACAGTGATGTTAAGAAGGCGTATGGCGTGATGGCCTTCTCAACCGTGGGATTGAGTTCAAGAAGTGTGAGGTAATATTAAATCTATAAGACCTTAGTTACACCCCACTTGGTGTTCAGTTCTGGTCACCTCACTACAGGAAGGAGTGGTTACTATAGAAAGAGTGCAGAGGAGGTTTACAAGGATGTTGCCTGGATTGGAGAACATGGCTTATGAGAATAGGCTGAGTGAAGTTGGCCTTTTCTCCTTGAATCAAAGGAGGATGAGAGGAGACCTGATAGAGGTATTTAAGATGATGAGAGGCATGGATCGTGTAGATAGCCAGAGGCTTTTTCCCAGGGCTGAAACGGCTAACATGAGGGGGCATAGTCTTAAGGTGCTTGGAAGTAGGTACAAGGGGGATGTCAGAGGTAGGTTTTTCCACACAGAGTGGTGGGTGTGTGGAATTCACTGCCAGCGACGGTGATAGAGGCAGATACAACAGGGCTTTTTAAGAGACTGTTAGATAGGTACATGGAGCTTAGAAAAATAGAGGGCTCTGCAGTAGGGAAATCCCAGGTAGTTTCTAGAGTAGGTTACATGGTTGGCACAACATTGTAGGCCAAAGGGCCTGTAAGGTGCTGTAGATTTCTATGTTTCTATGTTAGCAAAATAGAAAGTTTAACCAACAATGAAATAAGTAAGAGGGGAGAAGATTCAATGCATAATTTGGCATGGGTGCATCTGTGCATTTTCACATAAACACTCATCACACAGGAAGAATCTGGAATGGACTGATCAGGCTGTAAGAATCTGGAACGGACTGATCAGGCACGAAGAATCTGGAATGGACTGATCAGACAGGAAGAATCTGGAACAGACTGATCAGACAGGAAGAATCTGGAATGGACTGATCAGGCACGAAGAATCTGGAATGGACTGATCAGACAGGAAGAATCTGGAATGGACTGATCAGGCACGAAGAATCTGGAATGGACTGATCAGACAGGAAGAATCTGGAATGGACTGATCAGACAGGAAGAATCTGGAATGGACTGATCAGACAGGAAGAATCTGGAACGGACTGATCAGGCTGTAAGAATCTGGAATGGACTGATCAGACAGGAAGATTCTGGAATAGACTGATCAGGCACGAAGAATCTGGAACAGACTGATCAGGCACGAAGAATCTGGAATGGACTGATCAGACAGGAAGAATCTGGAATGGACTGATCAGGCACGAAGAATCTGGAATGGACTGATCAGACAGGAAGAATCTGGAATGGACTGATCAGGCACGAAGAATCTGGAATGGACTGATCAGACAGGAAGAATCTGGAATGGACTGATCAGACAGGAAGAATCTGGAACTGACTGATCAGGCACAAAGAATCTGGAATGGACTGATCAGGCACGAAGAATCTGGAATGGACTGATCAGACAGGAAGAATCTGGAACGGACTGATCAGACAGGAAGAATCTGGAATGGACTGATCAGGCACAAAGAATCTGGAATGGACTGATCAGGCTGTAAGAATCTGGAATGGACTGATCAGGCACGAAGAATCTGGAACGGACTGATCAGACAGGAAGAATCTGGAACGGACTGATCAGGCACAAAGAATCTGGAACGGACTGATCAGGCACGAAGAATCTGGAATGGACTGATCAGACAGGAAGAATCTGGAACGGACTGATCAGGCTGTAAGAATCTGGAATGGACTGATCAGACAGGAAGATTCTGGAATAGACTGATCAGGCACGAAGAATCTGGAACAGACTGATCAGGCACGAAGAATCTGGAATGGACTGATCAGGCTGTAAGAATCTGGAATGGACTGATCAGTCAGGAAGAATCTGGAACAGACTGATCAGGCACGAAGAATCTGGAATAGACTGATCAGGCTATAAGAATCTGGAACGGACTGATCAGGCACAAAGAATCTGGAACGGACTGATCAGGCTGTAAGAATCTGGAATGGACTGATCAGGCATGAAGAATCTGGAATGGACTGATCAGACAGGAAGAATCTGGAACGGACTGATCAGGCTGTAAGAATCTGGAATGGACTGATCAGACAGGAAGAATCTGGAATAGACTGATCAGGCACGAAGAATCTGGAATGGACTGATCAGGCACGAAGAATCTGGAACGGACTGATCAGGCTGTAAGAATCTGGAACAGACTGATCAGGCACGAAGAATCTGGAACAGACTGATCAGGCACGAAGAATCTGGAATGGACTGATCAGGCTGTAAGAATCTGGAATGGACTGATCAGGCTATAAGAATCTGGAACGGACTGATCAGGCACAAAGAATCTGGAACGGACTGATCAGGCACGAAGAATCTGGAATGGACTGATCAGACAGGAAGAATCTGGAACGGACTGATCAGGCTGTAAGAATCTGGAATGGACTGATCAGACAGGAAGATTCTGGAATAGACTGATCAGGCACGAAGAATCTGGAACAGACTGATCAGGCACGAAGAATCTGGAATGGACTGATCAGGCACAAAGAATCTGGAATGGACTGATCAGGCTGTAAGAATCTGGAATGGACTGATCAGGCACGAAGAATCTGGAACGGACTGATCAGGCTATAAGAATCTGGAACGGACTGATCAGGCACAAAGAATCTGGAACGGACTGATCAGGCACGAAGAATCTGGAATGGACTGATCAGACAGGAAGAATCTGGAACGGACTGATCAGGCTGTAAGAATCTGGAATGGACTGATCAGACAGGAAGATTCTGGAATAGACTGATCAGGCACGAAGAATCTGGAACAGACTGATCAGGCACGAAGAATCTGGAATGGACTGATCAGACAGGAAGAATCTGGAACAGACTGATCAGACAGGAAGAATCTGGAATGGACTGATCAGGCACGAAGAATCTGGAATGGACTGATCAGACAGGAAGAATCTGGAATGGACTGATCAGGCACGAAGAATCTGGAACGGACTGATCAGGCTGTAAGAATCTGGAATGGACTGATCAGACAGGAAGATTCTGGAATAGACTGATCAGGCACGAAGAATCTGGAACAGACTGATCAGGCACGAAGAATCTGGAATGGACTGATCAGACAGGAAGAATCTGGAATGGACTGATCAGGCACGAAGAATCTGGAATGGACTGATCAGACAGGAAGAATCTGGAATGGACTGATCAGGCACGAAGAATCTGGAATGGACTGATCAGACAGGAAGAATCTGGAATGGACTGATCAGACAGGAAGAATCTGGAACTGACTGATCAGGCACAAAGAATCTGGAATGGACTGATCAGGCACGAAGAATCTGGAATGGACTGATCAGACAGGAAGAATCTGGAACGGACTGATCAGACAGGAAGAATCTGGAATGGACTGATCAGGCACAAAGAATCTGGAATGGACTGATCAGGCTGTAAGAATCTGGAATGGACTGATCAGGCACGAAGAATCTGGAACGGACTGATCAGGCTATAAGAATCTGGAACGGACTGATCAGGCACAAAGAATCTGGAACGGACTGATCAGGCACGAAGAATCTGGAATGGACTGATCAGACAGGAAGAATCTGGAACGGACTGATCAGGCTGTAAGAATCTGGAATGGACTGATCAGACAGGAAGATTCTGGAATAGACTGATCAGGCACGAAGAATCTGGAACAGACTGATCAGGCACGAAGAATCTGGAATGGACTGATCAGGCTGTAAGAATCTGGAATGGACTGATCAGTCAGGAAGAATCTGGAACAGACTGATCAGGCACGAAGAATCTGGAATAGACTGATCAGGCTATAAGAATCTGGAACGGACTGATCAGGCACAAAGAATCTGGAACGGACTGATCAGGCTGTAAGAATCTGGAATGGACTGATCAGGCATGAAGAATCTGGAATGGACTGATCAGACAGGAAGAATCTGGAACGGACTGATCAGGCTGTAAGAATCTGGAATGGACTGATCAGACAGGAAGAATCTGGAATAGACTGATCAGGCACGAAGAATCTGGAATGGACTGATCAGGCACGAAGAATCTGGAACGGACTGATCAGGCTGTAAGAATCTGGAACAGACTGATCAGGCACGAAGAATCTGGAACAGACTGATCAGGCACGAAGAATCTGGAATGGACTGATCAGGCTGTAAGAATCTGGAATGGACTGATCAGGCTATAAGAATCTGGAACGGACTGATCAGGCACAAAGAATCTGGAACGGACTGATCAGGCACGAAGAATCTGGAATGGACTGATCAGACAGGAAGAATCTGGAACGGACTGATCAGGCTGTAAGAATCTGGAATGGACTGATCAGACAGGAAGATTCTGGAATAGACTGATCAGGCACGAAGAATCTGGAACAGACTGATCAGGCACGAAGAATCTGGAATGGACTGATCAGGCACAAAGAATCTGGAATGGACTGATCAGGCTGTAAGAATCTGGAATGGACTGATCAGGCACGAAGAATCTGGAACGGACTGATCAGGCTATAAGAATCTGGAACGGACTGATCAGGCACAAAGAATCTGGAACGGACTGATCAGGCACGAAGAATCTGGAATGGACTGATCAGACAGGAAGAATCTGGAACGGACTGATCAGGCTGTAAGAATCTGGAATGGACTGATCAGACAGGAAGATTCTGGAATAGACTGATCAGGCACGAAGAATCTGGAACAGACTGATCAGGCACGAAGAATCTGGAATGGACTGATCAGACAGGAAGAATCTGGAACAGACTGATCAGACAGGAAGAATCTGGAATGGACTGATCAGGCACGAAGAATCTGGAATGGACTGATCAGACAGGAAGAATCTGGAATGGACTGATCAGGCACGAAGAATCTGGAATGGACTGATCAGACAGGAAGAATCTGGAATGGACTGATCAGACAGGAAGAATCTGGAACTGACTGATCAGGCACAAAGAATCTGGAATGGACTGATCAGGCACGAAGAATCTGGAATGGACTGATCAGACAGGAAGAATCTGGAACGGACTGATCAGACAGGAAGAATCTGGAATGGACTGATCAGGCACAAAGAATCTGGAATGGACTGATCAGGCTGTAAGAATCTGGAATGGACTGATCAGGCACGAAGAATCTGGAACGGACTGATCAGGCTATAAGAATCTGGAACGGACTGATCAGGCACAAAGAATCTGGAACGGACTGATCAGGCACGAAGAATCTGGAATGGACTGATCAGACAGGAAGAATCTGGAACGGACTGATCAGGCTGTAAGAATCTGGAATGGACTGATCAGACAGGAAGATTCTGGAATAGACTGATCAGGCACGAAGAATCTGGAACAGACTGATCAGGCACGAAGAATCTGGAATGGACTGATCAGGCTGTAAGAATCTGGAATGGACTGATCAGTCAGGAAGAATCTGGAACAGACTGATCAGGCACGAAGAATCTGGAATAGAATGATCAGGCTATAAGAATCTGGAACGGACTGATCAGGCACAAAGAATCTGGAACGGACTGATCAGGCTGTAAGAATCTGGAATGGACTGATCAGGCATGAAGAATCTGGAATGGACTGATCAGACAGGAAGAATCTGGAACGGACTGATCAGGCTGTAAGAATCTGGAATGGACTGATCAGACAGGAAGAATCTGGAATAGACTGATCAGGCACGAAGAATCTGGAATGGACTGATCAGGCACGAAGAATCTGGAACGGACTGATCAGGCTGTAAGAATCTGGAACAGACTGATCAGGCACGAAGAATCTGGAACAGACTGATCAGGCATGAAGAATCTGGAATGGACTGATCAGGCTGTAAGAATCTGGAATGGACTGATCAGGCTGTAAGAATCTGGAACGGACTGATCAGTCAGGAAGAATCTGGAACAGACTGATCAGGCACGAAGAATCTGGAATGGACTGATCAGACAGGAAGATTCTGGAATAGACTGATCAGGCACGAAGAATCTGGAACAGACTGATCAGGCACGAAGAATCTGGAATGGACTGATCAGGCTGTAAGAATCTGGAATGGACTGATCAGGCATGAAGAATCTGGAATGGACTGATCAGACAGGAAGAATCTGGAACGGACTGATCAGGCTGTAATAATCTGGAATGGACTGATCAGACAGGAAGAATCTGGAATAGACTGATCAGGCACGAAGAATCTGGAATGGACTGATCAGGCACGAAGAATCTGGAACGGACTGATCAGGCACGAAGAATCTGGAATGGACTGATCAGGCACGAAGAATCTGGAATGGACTGATCAGGCTGTAAGAATCTGGAATGGACTGATCAGGCTGTAAGAATCTGGAACGGACTGATCAGTCAGGAAGAATCTGGAACAGACTGATCAGGCACGAAGAATCTGGAATGGACTGATCAGACAGGAAGAATCTGGAACAGACTGATCAGGCACGAAGAATCTGGAATGGACTGATCAGGCTGTAAGAATCTGGAACGGACTGATCAGGCTGGGTGGGGTTTGAGAGACAGTAACAGGCTAACTTGAGGGGCAGAATCTGAAAGCAACACTGAAACAATATCGGTTCCTAAGTGAGAAGCAGGTCAGAACTTTAAACAGCAGGCATGAGAAGTAAATACAACCAGACACTCCAGTTCCTAAATGTCTGATTACCCAAGATATAATCCACACCTAGAAAACGATATGTTCTACAATAAAATTAGTTTCCTCTCATCCCAGAATGCAGGAATGACACACTCAGATTTTAAACTTGGGGTGAGAGCATCATGATTGGGAAGATCACAGAATCAGTCAGAGACATCACAAAGTCAGAGACAGGGACAAATAAATGCTGGCATCGAGGAGGACGGGGCACTGAAATCCCAAAAGCGAGACAGATCTGTTGAGATTTATACACATACTCAATCCTAGAAATGGGCATCGAGACCTTAAGATCTGAAAGCCCATGGAAGTGTTGGGGGCTCAGGCATTTACACTGAGGTTGCATGGGATTTATATATACAGCCCACAGGAACCAATAACCAGGGACGTAGACTGGTCTCTTGAGACACCAGTCACGTGGGCTTCCCAGTAACTTCATGCTTCTGTACATTACCAGCCATTTTTGTCCTGCACCATCATTATTTAATACATTCTCCCTCCTCTCGATCACTGATCTTCCTCATTATTCCTACTTCCTCTTTTCATGACTTCTAATTTATTTACAGCCTGTCCTGTTGGAATCTATTGTGTTAATACTTTTTATAAGATATTGGATGAATTGATGTAAGACTAAAGTCGTAGTTCAATCATGATTTGTACTTTAACATACTCACATAGTTTTCCATAGTATGTGCTGGCTCGTCCCCACTTACTGGCAGAAACCAGTATTGCAGTTACATAATAGTTCATCACCTTTCTCATTTTTCATTGGCTAAGTGTTAGCACATCACCCATGTGCTGTGATTGCACAACCATTGATTGGTTTGTTCATATCTAAGGGATTTCTGTTATCTGGATCATAAAGGTGATGGATTTTTTAGAGGCTCCATTTTTTTCTTTTTATTGGATCTTTTGAGTCTCTGCTTTGCTTCTCAGCTCTTCACTTAGTTTCAAATGTCTGTTTCCTTGTTTAAGCTTTCTGTAAAGAATTAAGACTCCTCACCATTCTTGACCACCCATTAAGGATCAGAAAAATAATAACGATCCGACAAACCTATTATGTCTCTGTCCTTTCCCGCTCTAACTGACAGTCAGAAACCAGATTCTTGCTCTCCAACTCTTGTTTCTCCTCCATGGATGCTGCCTGACCTTCTGAATATTCCCAGCATTCGCTATTCTTTACTTGACCCTCACTGTACATTTATGTGATTGTCAGCCTCAGTGATGGAACTTGTGCTGTGGCCTTGTGGAAGCTCCAAATGCAATGTCTCATTAGCATCCTTTCAGCTAGTTATGGACACAACCCTTTTCCTTCAGAATGGTAGCCAGATGTGAGATGAATGCAAGGTGTCCTCAACATTACTCACTGAGACAGTCTCCTCCTGACCAGCCAGTGTGGCACTCAGAGCAGTAAACCCCTTTGATGTAGAAATCATCCAGCGTTCCCCAGGAGCCATTGTTACACTTCTTGCAGTTGTCAAAGATGATACACCCTGCAACAAAAACAAACGACATTCAAAATCTGCTCAGGGACATCACCTCACCTGAAGGTTGAGTCAGGGATCTGAAGCGAATAAAGTCTGGAGTTGTACTGCACGAGAAATGTCGAGGGGTTATGCCAGTAAATAAATTAAGGTGCAGATGCTTCCTGATATAGAAAAATATAAATGCAAAGACCCAAAGAAGTGGTCAGTGTTTGTTAGAACATAGGCCATTTGATGATTAGGTGGCAGTGTTTATGAAGAGCTGAAAATAGCATGATCGTACCGCCTGGAACAAAGTGCACATACATATAGATGAAAGGGAAAATGGTAAATTAATTGATATTTGCTATAGTAGAGTGTGTTGAGGTACAGTGAAAACTCTGTTTTGCATGCCATCCATACAGGTCATCTCATCACATCTGTCCATTGAGGTTGTACAAGGGAAATCAATAACAGAATGCAGAATAAAGTGTTACAGCTACAAAGTGCAGTGCAGACAGACAATAAGGGCAGAATGAGCTAGACTGGGAAGGGGGGAAGAGAAAGGAAGGGGAGGGGAGGGGAAAGAGGGTGAGAGGAAGGGTAAGGGGGTAAGAGAGAGAGGGGAGAGGGATGGGTTGGGGAGGAGGAGAGTGGGAGAAGTGAAGGAAAATTATCTTTACAGTGAAGATTGTTTTCAAAAAGAGCGCTGAGGGTAAGAGTTTGTGGAGCTCGTGATGGATAAGGAGCAGTAGAGCTACTTGGGCTGATAGGCTTCACTATGCTGACCATTTCAGATGCTAACCTCTTTCCACAATCTGCTACAACTGACCGCGTAATATCTGTGAGTCTAGCATGGAGTGTCAGAAAAGCATCATAAAGCACAATCCTATCTCACATGAGGGTCTTGGAGAGGGTGAATGCACCCTGTCATTTTCCCAGGGTTGGGGAATCAAGATCTAGAGGGCATAGGTTTAAGGTGAGCAGGGAAAGATTGAATAGAAACTTGAGATGTAACTTTTTTTTACACAAATGTTGGTATGTATGTGGAATGAGCTGCCAGAGGAATTGGTTGAGGTAGATACAATTACAATTTCTAAATGATCTACAAATCTTTCACCACTGGTTTATTATCTTGCAGGGGTGTGTGTTACAAAAGATCGAATGGTAGACAATCATTCTCAATGCACTCAGCCTTACCTGGGTGAATCAGACAAGAGTCACATTCATTTTCCTCGTTACGACAACATGGGACAGAGTAGCCCACAACATCCTGTTTTCCAGGACAGGTGCACTCAATCTGATCTGTCTCACAGCATTCCCGACACATGATATTCCACTCTGCCCCCGGGCAGTCCTCGTTAATGAGAGTATATCCTGGAAGTGAAAGACAAAGGACAGTGACTGTTAATACGTGTCGCATTAAGTGGCCCTTTATATTATAGTGAACGAGAGCTTGCTACAGATTGGAACCTTCTGGGCGAGGAGGGCGTGTCAGGCAAAAAAAATGGCACCCGATGCGCCACAAGGCGCGAAAAGGAACAACAATATGTTGGGCCCCGTTACATGGCCCGCATCCGACTGTTGTACATTGCTGTGGAGTGCCTTGTTAAGGTTAATTGGTCCTTTGACAATGCTCTTGCGCCTTGGGAGGAGATGCATCAGAGGTGCCCCATGTGGGGGCAGTTTACTGTCTGCGTGGAGCCATTCCTGTGCCTTCTCCGCAGGTTAACGGCTTTGGTTCTACGCAAACCCGACATGGAAGCCATCCTTTCGGTTTACCACGATGACATCCTGCTCGTGGTCACCGACCCTGTCGACTTGCAGACGGTGCGAGACTGCCAGCAGGTCTCCTCGGCCGGGTCAACTAGGAAAGGTGTGTGGGCCTCTGGGTGGGTCAGTGGCAGGTGGACTCCCTACCGGAGGGGTTGAGACCTTTTGCGTGAAGCACCACACACCTCCGCTGCTTGGGGAGGTCTACCTGAGCTCGATGGAGATGGCCTGGCTGGATTTTGGAGATGAAGATCTCTGCCTGGCTGGAACGCTGGCCAGGCCTCCTTTGGGCAATCTGATACCGGGGAAGGCATTAGTTATAAATCAGCTGATCTGTACCAGCTGATTATGTTAGTGCCACCCGGTTCTTTCGTCTCCAAGACCCAGAAGAGGCTGGTGGACTTCTGAGGCAACTGGCCGTTGGGTCCCTGTGCGGTCCTGCATCCCAGCTGGCGGCTCTCCGCCTCAGGACCCTGCAGAGACACCTGTAGAGTGACCACCGTCCGAGATGGGATGCACTAGCCACACACTTTCTCCGCCGGCAGGAGGGCACAGGGCTGCCAGCAGAAAGCGTCTGCTGCACCGCTTTGAGGGAACGGCCTCGGTTTTACCGATAGCTGTTGAGGGTATGAGGTCTAGCCTCGTCCATTCAGGGCGCTCGAGCGGCGAGGGGGGCTGGTCCCCATCCTGGCACGGTGGATGTCGAGGGGTTCCGGCTGCACGACCACCTGATGGACCGGAGGTGCACGTCAGACCCAGGCCTCCAGGTACCCCGCGGGAGACGGTCCCGCACAACGTGAGCCGTCTCATGGGGATGCCCACCGTGCCCTTCCAAGACACTCCAGTGCGTTTCGTGTACGGGCTATTCCTGCACACCTTTCGCTTCCTTGCCTTCGTCTGCCGGCCTGCCTGGCCTTTGGCGGTCCGCGTTACCGACTGGCAGCGGAGGAGGTCGCCGGTGGAAGTCCCTTTCCGCAGGGGTGCTTCCCTCGTACACTGGGGACCTGGGGTGGAAGGTGTTGCATCAGACAGTCCCGTACAGCTGGTTTTTGAGCAGGTTCACTGTCCATTCTGTGGGCGGGAGCAGTCCGTGTGCCATACTTACACGGAACGTGAGAGGTTGCAGCCCCTCTGAGTCGCTGCTGTGGTTCTGGTTGCATTTCGGTCCCGCGCTCCTCACTTACGGGCACCCAGTTCACAGGGGGCGGGTTGTGAGGAGGGGCTCCTGTTGGGCTTGGTCCTGGGCCTGGCCAAGATGGCCATTCACGGGTCTAAGTTGGCGGGAAGTGGAAACACCTGCCCTGGCCGGCTGTCTGACCCTTTTCCGAAGATACGTCTGTACCCGACTGTCCTCGGAGAGGGAGCATGCGATTGCAAAGGGCACAGTGGGGGACCTCCGGGAGCGGTGGGCCCCCTAGGGTATTAATTATCTAATGGCCGTTAATCTGAATGTAATCACTGTCTTGTAAATACTGAACATCTGTACCTTGTATATTTGTGATGTAAATAAACTTTTATAGATTTGTAAAAACAGTAATTCCGGTAACAGTGGGCCCCCCAGGGAATTGACTGGTAGTAATCATATTTTAATTTGAATTTATTATTCACTGGTTTGTAAATACTTAATGTTTGTACTTTGTGTATTTGTCGTGTAAATAAACTTTTGTAGTTTGTTTAAAAAAAGATGTTCTAGTGTGACATTCAGAGGCAGCAGATCCATCCTGAAAAGCGACCCCATGATTTCATTTGGAAACACTCTTTTTCACACAGGGACAGACATAAAGAGATAATAGTGGATTTTATGGGTCATTTAAAGCCTCCAGTGCTGACATGTGATTTTCTTTGGGAGAGTAGATTAACTGCTAATTCTGAGGTTGGTAGAGTAGGCTCAGGGGGTTAAACCAGATTTGCCTGTTCCTGGAGACTGATTATGCCAAAAGAGCCGGATATCACTCAGCAGCAATCCATGTGGTGAGACATGGAGTGATATACACGGCAACTCAATCTTAAAGAAGGCTAAACCTGTAAGGGTGACATTTATTGGTACAATGAAAAGGCTCCTTAAGGTTGTCATAGCTGGGGGAGGTAGCTCCCACTACCTAGTAAATGCTCCCAATGGCATTCATCTCAAATAGCCTCTGACAACAAAATCCACATGTGAAGAAACCGTTTCTGCTAACAGGGGAAAAGGTGGGTTACTGGCGCCTTAAAACCTGTTGCTTCAGACAGATGGAGCCTATCAGCTGTAGTCAGCAGCTCATCTAGGAGAAGGAAAAACTCTGATCTCAAACCTCCACTGCCTTGCAGCTATACCCTCTCATGGGGAAGGCTTTGGGAGTGAACCCTGAGGAAAAATCTGGAGCTGGAGTCCCTAAGGCAATCCTACATTGGGTTCAATGCTGACTGGCAACTCCTGAGACTCCGCTGGTGACAAACTATATTGGTCTCTGACATTCCTTTGAATTCATGGGTGCGTGGAGCGGAGGAGCCAGCTTGCAAAGACAACTAGGATACAAGTCCCATGGTCAACTCTGATCAGCATGGGGCCTATTCTGTTGGCTCAGACCGCTAAAATAAGAAGTGATACACTTTCATGGGTTGAATTTGAAGATGGAGTACAAGGTTAATGACCGAATTCTTAGCAGTATGGAGGAACAGAGGGGTCTTGGGATCCACATCTGTAGATCCCTTGAAGTTGCCATGCAAGTTGATAGGGTGGTTAAGAAGGCAGATGGCATGTTGGCCTTCATTAATCAGAGTTCAAGGTAATGTCCCAGGCCTTTGAGGCTCTGTTTGGTCTACTCTTGGACTATTGTGTTCATTTCTGGTTGCTTCATTATAGGAAGGATGTGGAAGCTTTAGAGAGGGTGCAGAGAATATTTACCTGGATGCTGCCTGGATTAGAGAGCATGCCTTATAATGAAAGGTGGAGAGAGCAGGAGCTTTTCTCTTTGGAGCAAAGGAGGATGAGAGGTGACTTGATAGAGGTGGACAAGATGATGAGGTGTAGAGAGAGTGGACAGTCAGTCCCTTTTTCCTAGGCCAGCAATGGCTAATATGAGAAGGAGCACTTTTAAGGTGTTTGGAAGAAAATAGAGTGGTGATGTCAGAGGTTAGTTATTTTTTTACACAGAGAGTGGCAAGTGCTTGCATGCACTGCCAGAGGTGGTGATAGAGGCAGATACATCAGGGACATTTAAGAGACTCATAGACAGGCACACGGTTGAAAGAAAAGTAGAGGGCTATGTATGAAGGAAGCATTGAAGGGATCTAGGTCAAAAGGCTGACACAACATTGTGCGCTGAAAAGGTTGTACTGTGCTGTTCTATTCTATGACAGGGCAAGTATATCAACCGAAGGACATCAGAAAGTGTGGACTGCATACACTGAGAATGTGAGCACTGCATTCACTGCTGTTGACATGATTACCCTACCAGCTTCTCTGTCATCCCACTTCCTGCCACTGTCGGCAATGAACAAGCAAACCCGTGAAGATAGAACTTTATCAACGTGTCTTTTCACAGTTAGACCATGGCGCTGCCAACTTTCATCTTTGTTTCTTAAGGAAACAATTTGATCTATTAAGTCCATTTTGGTTCCAAGTGGATCAATTCTATCAGTCCCCTACCCTTTACATTTCCCTATAGCCCTGCAACATACACCCTCTCGCATGCCCATCCACCCCAGATACTGATGGGTAAGTCACAGTGGCCAAATAACCTGCAAACTTCTTTGGAATGGGGATAGAATGCTCAGTCAGCCACAGGGGAATTGTTCACCAGAGGTCAGGATCAAACCTGGATCCTCGGAGCTGTGGGGAAGCAGCACGAAATGGTGAACCACCCGAGTAGCACTTTGTTTTGCTAAAAGATGATTACTAAGCCTGACGTCTTTTATTAAGTTTCAGAATGTGGGCATCATTGGCAAGGCCAACATTTATTGCCCATTCCCAAGAGCTGCCTTCTTGAACTGTTGCCATCTCTCTTACATTGGTCTATGCCAGCAGACATACATCAAAGGGATTCCACTGACTGAAAACTCTGGGGAATCCTAAGAGAAGAACATGAAGTTCTACAGAAATGTTTGACACCTGAATGCAATTGCTGAGATCAACTCTTCAACAGTCCGTCTCTTGTTGCATTGAGAAGGTAATATTGAACTTAACAGGCAGTTACACACACAAAATGCTGGAGGCCCTCAGCAGCCCAGGCAGCATCCATAGAAAAGAGCAAACAGTTGATGCTTTGTGCTGCGACCCTCCATCAGGACTGGAAAGGAAGGGGGCAAATGCCAGAATAAGAAAGGGGGGAAATGCCAGAATAAGGAAGGGGGGAAATGCCAGAATAAGAAAGGGGGGAAATGCCAGAATAAGGAAGGGGGGAAATGCCAGAATAAGGAAGGGGGCAAATGCCAGAATAAGAAAGGGGGGAAATGCCAGAATAAGGAAGGGGGCAAATGCCAGAATAAGAAAGGGGGGAAATGCCAGAATAAGGAAGGGGGCAAATGCCAGAATAAGGAAGGGGGGAAATGCCAGAATAAGGAAGGGGGCAAATGCCAGAATAAGGAAGGGAGCAAATGCCAGAATAAGGAAGGGGGGAAATGCCAGAATAAGGAAGGGGGAAATGCCAGAATAAGGAAGGGGGCAAATGCCAGAATAAGAAAGGGGGCAAATGCCAGAATAAGGAAGGGGGCAAATGCCAGAATAAGGAAGGGGGCAAATGCCAGAATAAGAAAGGGGGGAAATGCCAGAATAAGGAAGGGGGCAAATGCCAGAATAAGGAAGGGGGCAAATGCCAGAATAAGAAAGTGGGGGAAATGCCAGAATAAGAAAGTGGGGGAGGGGAGGAAGAAGCACATTTTCAAAGAAGTTCACAACATCACAGGACCTTGCAGGACAGCAAACTGGACCTTACATACTGGAAACCCCTTCATTCAACAAGATTCACTACCAGTACTCCCTCTACCCAAGATCAACAAGAGAATCTTCTGCCGCCAGACCTGCACAGTACTTCTGACATTAATATTCTAAAAGACAGACTCAATCAAATCAATTTAGGGGGATCTAGTCAAAAAAGCTCACTTTACAATTTAACTCTCACGCTGACTGTGCGTTATAACAGCCGTCCGGCAGTGCCTGCGTAGTACCGAGCAGAGGCAGAAGCAGAAACTGGGAGTGGAGGGAAGGGAGGAAGAAGCTCAAGGTGGTGGGTGAAAGTGGGAGTGGGGGGAGGAGTGAAATAATGAGCTGGGAAGTTGTTTGGTGAAAGAGATAAAGGGCTGGAGAAGGGGGTATCTGGTAGGAGAGGACAGAAGGCCATGGAGGAAAGGGAAGGGTGAGGAGCACCAGAGGGAGGTGATGGGCAGGTAAGGAGACAAAATGAGAGAGGGAGTCAGAAATGGGAATGGTGAAGTGGGGGAAGGGGGGGTTGGCAGTTACTGGAAGCTCAAGAAATTGATGTTCATGCCATCCGGTTGGAGCTACCCAGATGGAATATAAGGTGTTGCTGCTCCTCCAATTTGAGTGTGGCCTCATCGCGCCAGTAGAGGAGGCCATGGGCTGACATGTTGGAAAAGGAATCAGAAGTGGAATCGAAATGGCTGGCCACTGGGAGATCTCGATTTCTGTGGGGGACAGAGCGAAGATGCCCAACAAAGCGGACTCCAAATCTATGTTGGGTCTCACCGAAATACAGGAGGTCACACCAGGAGAACCGGATACAGTAGATGACCCAACAATCAGGTGAAGTGTTGCCCAACCTGGAAGGACTGCCTGGGGCTCCGAATGGTAGTGAGGGGGCGGTGTGGCACTTGGAAGGATAAGTGCCAGGAAGGGGATCAATGGAGAGGGACAAGAGGACAAGGAAGTCGCGTAGAGAGCGATCCCTGCAGAAAGTGGAAAATAGGGGACAGGGAAAGATGTGCTTGGTGGTGGGATCCCTGTGAAAGTTATGAGAATAATGTGCTGGATGCTGAGACTCATGGGGAGGTAGGTAAGGACAAGAGGAACCCTGTCCCTCATAGGGTGGGTGGAGGATAAGGTAAGGGCAGATGTACATGAAATGGAAGAGATATGGGTGAGGGCAGCGTTGATGGTAGAGGGAGGGAAGCCCATTTCTTTGAGGAAGGAGGACTTCTCAGTTTTGGAATGAAAAGCCTCATCCTGAGAGACAGGAACTGAGAGAAGAGACAGGGTGGGAAGAGGTGTAGTCCAGGTAGCTGTGAGAGGCAGTGAGTTTATAAAAGTTATCAATAAATAGACCGTCTCCAGAGATGGAGACAGGGAGATTGAGAAAGGGGAGGGAGGTGTCGGAAATGAACCAAATAAATTTGAGGGCAGGGTGGAAGTTGATGAAATCAATGAGCTCAGCATGGGTGCAGGAAGCAGCACCAAAGCAGCCATCAACATAGCATGGGAAGAGCTGGGAAGCGATACCTGTGCAGGCTTGGAACATAGACTGTCAGTTAGATGGGCACTTGAGCAAACAGGGGGTGGTGGGAAATAGACCATGTACAGGCAAATGGAACTGGCTTGAATTGGTATTACGGTCAGTGTCGTCGGTACAGAGGAATTCAGAGTGGGAGGAGAACATGGTCCATGTGGGTACCAACAACCAGGGAAGAACAAGGAAGGAGATTCTGCTGAGGGAATTTCAGCAGCTAGATAATCAAAGTGCAAAAGCAAAAAGGTATTAATCTCTGGATTGTTACTTGAGCTTGTTAAATGGCACAGTGTCCATAGGAGCAGAGAGCTAAAGGTGGGACTTGATGGACCAAATGGCCTGTGACTGATGGTTTTATGATCTTCTGGACGTAATGGGTAGAAGGGCCTGTCCATGTGCTCTACCTTGTATATTTTATGTTCTAATCTATCTCTCCAAGGCTGAGAAGCCATCGAGGCATTGAAGACGACCCCACTGCAGGCCCATAGGACTAACCAGACTCTGCAGCTGATGCCCACTCCTTGTGTAGCCCACCCAAAATGCAGCAGGATCGCTGATGTAAAGCGTAATACTTGCTGGAAACTCAAATTGAGCAGATCCCAATAAAAGCCAGTCTGCTGAGTTAGGAGGTAAAGGATTACCGTAACCAAAATGCTGGGTTCTGCGCATCATTTTGGGCTGTTTCTTGCTCTTCCCTCTGGATTTGTTTTGAGAATATTCCAGGAGAAATTTCTCACACAAACCAAAAATGTCAAATGAGTTTACCAGGAGGTTGGTTTAGGAATGTATCAAGTTAGACATCTGCAGGTCAAGTCAGGGTAAGTTTACAATAAACTGTAACTGAGCGAATTGTTCATTGTACCTCACAGACACTATACACTTCAAGTTTTCTCCAGTAATCAAAGCCCACTCAGTGTTCAATGAGGCTTAGAAATTCATGGCTGCCCTTGAAGAAGGTTTACAAGTTATGGGTCAATGCTCCAATGGGCATTTTACACCTGAGCCAACACTTGAAGTGGTACTTGAGTTCTGGGGCATCAGGTGGAACTGGAATACGCTTATACGAGGTGAAAGACTTTCTTTCTCTTGTTGGTCTCATTCAGACTACAACACAGGAAGTTAGGAATGTCCTACATCAGGGAGTAGTTGGGGGTCAATAGTGGGATATCATGGGTTGGAGCTTGAACCAAGAGGCACCCACAAGGTAATGGAGTTCTGCATTCATTACGTGGGAGGTGGTGGATCGGTTGGGCCAATGACCAGTAGTTCATGAGGGTGGGCCAATGCTATTAGAAGAGGTCAGTGAGAAGGAGTTTATGGGACCTTAATGGGAGGATGCACTATTCTAAGCATTGAGCTGGATGGGAAGTCAGGAAATTGAAGTCAAAGGATTGGAGTTGGATTTGGGAAGGATGATAGGTGAACACCTCGAAGTGCTTGAACTTGGGTGGTGAAGTGTGCATCAGTACATTGGCATGACAAATCCAAAGTATAGCAGGTAAGTGATAAAGTTAAAGGTGACAGGAAACAGCTTCAAATTTCTGAAGAGGTGTAGTTCAATCCTGAAATCATTATAACTTCATGTCACCCAAGGAAGAGATTAACTTCAAAGACAAAGGCAAAAATACCCAACACGTAATAAACTATTCCTCAATGAATCATGGATCAATAACAACACATCAAACCAATGCACAGAGACCAATAACTAGCACACCATATACACACCATATACACCCATGTTCCTGGCACATTGAACCAAAGCAGAATATAACGTAGACCAATACGGCCCACATTGTCAGCCTATAATTACTCTGCCCAAACTCATTCCTGGCTCTCACATCTGTCTAATGTCACTTAATCCTGAATGCACTTTCATTCAATGGACTGCCTTGGTGAGTTGGAGAGGGATCTGACCAAGACAGATCAGAATCTAAATATTGCTGTGTAAAGCAGTACCGGGTCAGTCAAAAATCAAAAACATTCGATCGTATTACTTTATCGGTGGTGCAAACACTGTGTGAGGTCAGGAACTCAGACACTGGCGATGCATTGAGGATCTGATGATAGCAGCTGTAAACACACGAATTACTACTGTTATCATTTCAGAGGATCTGTCCCGGGCCCAGCACAAAGAAAGCACGTCAGCACCTCCACTTCCTTAAAATTTGTAAAGATTCAGCATGACATCTAAAGCTTTGACAAACTTCCATATACGTGTGGTTGACTGGTTGCATCCCCAGCCTGGAATGGAAATATTAATCCCCTTTAATGTAAATCCAACATAAAGTAGTGGATATTGCCCAGTCTATCACGGGTAAAGCCCTCCCCACCACTGAGTCCATCCTCATACAGCACAGTTGCAAGAAAGCATCATCAATAAACCCCAAGACCCAGACGATGCTCTCTATTCAATGCTGCCATCAGGAAGAAGGTACAGGAGCCTGGGGCTCACACCACCAGGTTCAGGAACAGTTACTACCCTTCAATCGTCAGCCTCTTCAACTAGAGGGGATAGCTTCACTCAATTTCATGCACCTCATCATTAAAATGTTCCCACAACCTATGGTCTCAAGTTCAAGGAAAATTTAACTTGTATCTTGATATTTATTGCCTATTTGTTTATTATTATTATTATTATTTGGATTTGCACAGTTTTCTCTCCTTTGCACGTTGGCGGTTGACTGTCCGGTTAGCTGCGGTCCTTCATTAATTCTGTTGGGTATCTTACATTTACAGTGCATGCCTGCTAGGAAACAAATCTCAGGGTTGTAAATGGTACATATATGCATGTTGATTTTAACATCTCTAGGAACTTTAAACTTTCACTGTTGACTGGATGGCCCACTGACTGCTGTTGAATTGGAGTGCAGAATTCTCAGCACGGACACAAACTCAGCTGTGCTTTGAGTATTTTGCATCTCATCAAGATGCAATTACATTTTACACTTCAGCCACTCGAAATGAAAATAGATTTAATTAAGTACTCTCAAGCTAAACTTAATTGGACAACAGTTAAATCCTACGGCAGCAACTGTGAAAAATAATCTCAGAAAAAAATAGAGATGACCTCTAAATTAAAAAATAATTTGCACTTCTAAAAGTAATCATGAGTGACTTTCAAACATTGTGGGAACTATTTCTGAACTATTTTCAAAATATTTGATATGCTGTTAAAGTACAGATGGGAGCTAATAACAAATTTCACCATATGATGAGCATTTTTTATCCTTTTTTCTTTATCAAACAGCTTCGATCTTGGTAGCGGCCTTAGATTTTATTTTTTATATAATAAAATCATCACATTTCAATATTATGATTTAATTTCAATTACATTAATATAGGGTAATGAGATTAGACGTGTGATTCAAATATGATGCATTTGGTATTATTTTATCTTTTTTAACTGATATATTTTCTTGTACTCTGAATTCTTCTATGTAAAAATTAATAAAACTATTGAAAAACAAAAGAAAACAACATAATGCAATAAAAATTTATCTGGTTTACTGAAAAATCTCCATCACACCCACGTCGAAAGCAAGACGATTCAGCATTTCTCATTCAAAGTAAATTGGTGCACAACTGGCAAAGATGAAATTTGCCAGTCTCCCATAACACTCTCACTCCCCAAACGGAGAGTTACCAACACTCACACCCTGACCGCCAGTGACACCGACACTCACTCCCCATCCCCCAGTCACACCGACACTCACTCCGCATCCCCAGTCACACCGACACTCACTCCCCGTCCCCCAGTCACACCGACACTCACTCCCCGTCCCCAGTGACACCGACACTCACTCCCCATCCCCCAGTGACACCGACACTCACTCCCCATCCCCCAGTCACACCGACACTCACTCCCCGTCCCCCAGTCACACCGACACTCACTCCCCATCCCCAGTCACACCGACACTCACTCCCCGTCCCCAGTGACACCGACACTCACTCCCCGTCCCCAGTCACACCGACACTCACTCCCCATCCCCCAGTGACACCGACACTCACTCCCCATCCCCAGTGACACCGACACTCACTCCCCCATCCCCCAGTCACACCGACATTCACTCCCCATCCCCAGTGACACCGACACTCACTCCCCATCCCCAGTCACACCGACACTCACTCCCCGTCCCACAGTCACACCGACACTCACTCCCCATCCCCAGTGACACCGACACTCACTCCCCATCCCCCAGTGACACCGACACTCACTCCCCCATCCCCCAGTCACACCGACACTCACTCCCCGTCCCCAGTCACACCGACACTCACTCCCCGTCCCCCAGTCACACCGACACTCACTCCCCATCCCCCAGTCACACCGACACTCACTCCCCGTCCCCCAGTCACACCGACACTCACTCCCCATCCCCAGTGACACCGACACTCACTCCCCGTCCCCAGTCACACCGACACTCACTCCCCATCCCCCAGTCACACCGACACTCACTCCCCATCCCCCAGTGACACCGACACTCACTCCCCATCCCCAGTGACACCGACACTCACTCCCCATCCCCCAGTCACACCGACACTCACTCCCCATCCCCAGTGACACCGACACTCACTCCCCATCCCCCAGTCACACCGACACTCACTCCCCATCCCCAGTGACACCGACACTCACTCCCCATCCCCCAGTGACACCGACACTCACTCCCCCATCCCCCAGTCACACCGACACTCACTCCCCATCCCCAGTCACACCGACACTCACTCCCCGTCCCCAGTCACACCGACACTCACTCCCCATCCCCCAGTCACACCGACACTCACTCCCCGTCCCCAGTGACACCGACACTCACTCCCCATCCCCCAGTCACACCGACACTCACTCCCCATCCCCCAGTCACACCGACACTCACTCCCCATCCCCAGTCACACCGACACTCACTCCCCGTCCCCAGTGACACCGACACTCACTCCCCATCCCCAGTGACACCGACACTCACTCCCCATCCCCCAGTGACACCGACACTCACTCCCCGTCCCCCAGTGACACCGACACTCACTCCCCATCCCCAGTCACACCGACACTCACTCCCCATCCCCAGTCACACCGACACTCACTCCCCATCCCCAGTGACACCGACACTCACTCCCCCATCCCCCAGTCACACCGACACTCACTCCCCATCCCCAGTCACACCGACACTCACTCCCCATCCCCCAGTGACACCGACACTCACTCCCCTTCCCCCAGTGACACCGACACTCACTCCCCATCCCCCAGTGACACCGACACTCACTCCCCGTCCCCAGTCACACCGACACTCACTGCCCGTTCCCCAGTCACACCGACACTCACTCCCCGTCCCCAGTCACACCGACACTCACTCCCCATCCCCCAGTCACACCGACACTCACTCCCCGTCCCCAGTGACACCGACACTCACTCCCCATCCCCCAGTCACACCGACACTCACTCCCCGTCCCCAGTGACACCGACACTCACTCCCCGTCCCCCAGTCACACCGACACTCACTCCCCGTCCCCAGTCACACTGACACTCACTCCCCATCCCCCAGTCACACCGACACTCACTCCCCGTCCCCCAGAGACACCGACACTCACTCCCCATCCCCAGTCACAGCGACACTCACTCCCCATCCCCAGTCACACCGACACTCACTCCCCGTCCCCCAGTCACACCGACACTCACTCCCCGTCCCCCAGTGACACCGACACTCACTCCCCATCCCCCAGTGACACCGACACTCACTCCCCATCCCCCAGAGACACCGACACTCACTCCCCATCCCCAGTCACACCGACACTCACTCCCCGTCCCCCAGTGACACCGACACTCACTCCCCATCCCCCAGTGACACCGACACTCACTCCCCATCCCCCAGTCACACCGACACTCACTCCCCATCCCCCAGTCACACCGACACTCACTCCCCATCCCCAGTGACACCGACACTCACTCCCCATCCCCCAGTCACACCGACACTCACTCCACATCCCCCAGTGACACCGACACTCACTCCCCGTCCCCCAGTCACACCGACACTCACTCCCCGTCCCCAGTCACACCGACACTCACTCCCCATCCCCAGTCACACCGACACTCACTCCCCCATCCCCAGTCACACCGACACTCACTCCCCGTCCCCAGTCACACCGACACTCACTCCCCGTCCCCCAGTGACACCGACACTCACTCCCCATCCCCAGAGACACCGACACTCACTCCCCCATCCCCAGTCACACCGACACTCACTCCCCGTCCCCAGTCACACCGACACTCACTCCCCATCCCCCAGTGACACCGACACTCACTCCCCCATCCCCAGTCACACCGACACTCACTCCCCGTCCCCAGTCACACCGACACTCACTCCCCATCCCCAGTCACACCGACACTCACTCCCCATCCCCCAGTGACACCGACACTCACTCCCCATCCCCCAGTCACACCGACACTCACTCCCCATCCCCAGTCACACCGACACTCACTCCCCATTCCCCAGTCACACCGACACTCCCCGTCCCCCAGTGACACCGACACTCACTCCCCATCCCCCAGTGACACCGACACTCACTCCCCGTCCCCCAGTCACACCGACACTCACTCCCCATCCCCCAGTGACACCGACACTCACTCCCCATCCCCAGTCACACCGACACTCACTCCCCATCCCCCAGTCACACCGACACTCACTCCCCGTCCCCCAGTGACACCGACACTCACTCCCCATCCCCCAGTGACACCGACACTCACTCCCCGTCCCCCAGTGACACCGACACTCACTCCCCGTCCCCCAGTGACACCGACACTCACTCCCCATCCCCAGTGACACCGACACTCACTCCCCATCCCCCAGTGACACCGACACTCACTCCCCGTCCCCCAGTCACACCGACACTCACTCCCCATCCCCCAGTGACACCGACACTCACTCCCCATCCCCAGTCACACCGACACTCACTCCCCGTCCCCCAGTCACACCGACACTCACTCCCCGTCCCCAGTCACACCGACACTCACTCCCCATCCCCCAGTGACACCGACACTCACTCCCCGTCCCCCAGTGACACCGACACTCACTCCCCGTCCCCAGTCACACCGACACTCACTCCCCATCCCCCAGTGACACCGACACTCACTCCCCGTCCCCCAGTCACACCGACACTCACTCCCCATCCCCCAGTGACACCGACACTCACTCCCCATCCCCAGTCACACCGACACTCACTCCCCGTCCCCCAGTCACACCGACACTCACTCCCCGTCCCCAGTCACACCGACACTCACTCCCCGTCCCCCAGTGACACCGACACTCACTCCCCTTCCCCCAGTGACACCGACACTCACTCCCCATCCCCCAGTCACACCGACACTCACTCCCCATCCCCAGTCACACCGACACTCACTCCCCATCCCCCAGTGACACCGACACTCACTCCCCTTCCCCCAGTGACACCGACACTCACTCCCCATCCCCAGTGACACCGACACTCACTCCCCATCCCCCAGTGACACCGACACTCACTCCCCATCCCCAGTGACACCGACACTCACTCCCCATCCCCCAGTGACACCGACACTCACTCCCCGTCCCCCAGTCACACCGACACTCACTCCCCGTCCCCCAGTGACACCGACACTCACTCCCCATCCCCCAGTCACACCGACACTCACTCCCCATCCCCAGTCACACCGACACTCACTCCCCGTCCCCCAGTCACACCGACACTCACTCCCCGTCCCCCAGTCACACCGACACTCACTCCCCATCCCCCAGTGACACCGACACTCACTCCCCTTCCCCCAGTGACACCGACACTCACTCCCCATCCCCCAGTCACACCGACACTCACTCCCCATCCCCAGTCACACCGACACTCACTCCCCATCCCCCAGTGACACCGACACTCACTCCCCTTCCCCCAGTGACACCGACACTCACTCCCCATCCCCCAGTGACACCGACACTCACTCCCCGTCCCCAGTCACACCGACACTCACTGCCCGTCCCCCAGTCACACCGACACTCACTCCCCGTCCCCCAGTCACACCGACACTCACTCCCCATCCCCAGTGACACCGACACTCACTCCCCGTCCCCAGTCACACCGACACTCACTCCCCATCCCCAGTGACACCGACACTCACTCCCCATCCCCAGTCACACCGACACTCACTCCCCATCCCCCAGTCACACCGACACTCACTCCCCATCCCCAGTCACACCGACACTCACTCCCCATCCCCCAGTCACACCGACACTCACTCCCCATCCCCCAGTCACACCGACACTCACTCCCCGTCCCCCAGAGACACCGACACTCACTCCCCATCCCCCAGTCACACCGACACTCACTCCCCATCCCCAGTCACACCGACACTCACTCCCCGTCCCCAGTGACACCGACACTCACTCCCCGTCCCCAGTCACACCGACACTCACTCCCCATCCCCCACTCACACCGACACTCACTCCCCATCCCCAGTCACACCGACACTCACTCCCCATCCCCAGTCACACCGACACTCACTCCCCGTCCCCCAGTGACACCGACACTCACTCCCCATCCCCCAGAGACACCGACACTCACTCCCCATCCCCAGTGACACCGACACTCACTCCCCATCCCCCAGAGACACCGACACTCACTCCCCATCCCCCAGTGACACCGACACTCACTCCCCGTCCCCAGTCACACCGACACTCACTCCCCGTCCCCCAGTGACACCGACACTCACTCCCCATCCCCAGTCACACCGACACTCACTCCCCCGTCCCCAGTGACACCGACACTCACTCCCCGTCCCCAGTCACACCGACACTCACTCCCCATCCCCAGTCACACCGACACTCACTCCCCCGTCACCAGTGACACCGACACTCACTCCCCATCCCCAGTCACACCGACACTCACTCCCCGTCCCCCAGTCACACCGACACTCACTCCCCATCCCCCAGAGACACCGACACTCACTCCCCATCCCCCAGTGACACGACACTCACTCCCCTTCCCCAGTGACACCGACACTCACTCCCCATCCCCAGTCACACCGACACTCACTCCCCATCCCCCAGTGACACCGACACTCACTCCCCATCCCCCAGAGACACCGACACTCACTCCCCGTCCCCAGTCACACCGACACTCACTCCCCGTCCCCCAGATACACCGACACTCACTCCCCTTCCCCCAGTGACACCGACACTCACTCCCCATCCCCAGTCACACCGACACTCACTCCCCATCCCCCAGTGACACCGACACTCACTCCCCATCCCCCAGAGACACCGACACTCACTCCCCATCCCCCAGTGACACCGACACTCACTCCCCTTCCCCAGTGACACCGACACTCACTCCCCGTCCCCAGTGACACCGACACTCACTCCCCGTCCACAGTCACACCGACACTCACTCCCCGTCCCCAGTCACACCGACACTCACTCCCCGTCCCCAGTGACACCGACACTCACTCCCCATCCCCCAGTGACACCGACACTCACTCCCCATCCCCCAGTCACACCGACACTCACTCCCCATCCCCAGTCACACCGACACTCACTCCCCGTCCCCCAGTGACACCGACACTCACTCCCCATCCCCAGTCACACCGACACTCACTCCCCTTCCCCAGTGACACCGACACTCACTCCCCGTCCCCAGTGACACCGACACTCACTCCCCGTCCCCAGTCACACCGACACTCACTCCCCTTCCCCAGTCACACCGACACTCACTCCCCATCCCCCCAGTCACACCGACACTCACTCCCCATCCCCAGTGACACCGACACTCACTCCCCGTCCCCAGTCACACCGACACTCACTCCCCATCCCCAGTCACACCGACACTCACACCCCGTCCCCAGTCACACCGACACTCACTCCCCTTCCCCAGTCACACCGACACTCACTCCCCGTCCCCCAGTCACACCGACACTCACTCCCCATCCCCCAGTGACACCGACACTCACTCCCCTTCCCCAGTCACACCGACACTCACTCCCCATCCCCCAGTCACACCGACACTCACTCCCCGTCCCCAGTGACACCGACACTCACTCCCCATCCCCAGTCACACCGACACTCACTCCCCATCCCCCAGTGACACCGACACTCACTCCCCATCCCCCAGTGACACCGACACTCACTCCCCATCCCCAGTGACACCGACACTCACTCCCCGTCCCCAGTGACACCGACACTCACTCCCCATCCCCAGTCACACCGACACTCACTCCCCATCCCCCAGTGACACCGACACTCACTCCCCGTCCCCAGTCACACCGACACTCACTCCCAATCCCCAGTGACACCGACACTCACTCCCCATCCCCCAGTGACACCGACACTCACTCCCCATCCCCAGTGACACCGACACTCACTCCCCGTCCCCAGTGACACCGACACTCACTCCCCATCCCCAGTGACACCGACACTCACTCCCCGTCCCCAGTGACACCGACACTCACTCCCCGTCCCCAGTCACACCGACACTCACTCCCCATCCCCAGTCACACCGACACTCACTCCCCATCCCCCAGTGACACCGACACTCACTCCCCATCCCCCAGTGACACCGACACTCACTCCCCGTCCCAAGTGACACCGACACTCACTCCCCGTCCCCAGTCACACCGACACTCACTGCCCGTCCCCCAGTCACACCGACACTCACTCCCCATCCCCAGTCACACCGACACTCACTCCCCGTCCCCCAGTGACACCGACACTCACATCCCCTTCCCCAGTCACACCGACACTCACTCCCCGTCCCCCAGTGACACCGACACTCACTCCCCATCCCCCAGTCACACCGACACTCACTCCCCATCCCCCAGTGACACCGACACTCACTCCCCGTCCCCAGTCACACCGACACTCACTCCCCATCCCCCAGTGACACCGACACTCACTCCCCATCCCCCAGTGACACCGACACTCACTCCCCGTCCCCAGTCACACCGACACTCACTCCCCGTCCCCAGTGACACCGACACTCACTCCCCATCCCCCAGTCACACCGACACTCACTCCCCATCCCCAGTGACACCGACACTCACTCCCCATCCCCAGTGACACCGACACTCACTCCCCGTCCCCAGTCACACCGACACTCACTCCCCGTCCCCCAGTGACACCGACACTCACTCCCCATCCCCCAGAGACACCGACACTCACTCCCCATCCCCCAGTCACACCGACACTCACTCCCCATCCCCAGTCACACCGACACTCACTCCCCGTCCCCAGTGACACCGACACACACTCCCCATCCCCAGTCACACCGACACTCACTCCCCGTCCCCAGTGACACCGACACACACTCCCCGTCCCCAGTCACACCGACACTCACTCCCCATCCCCCAGTGACACCGACACTCACTCCCCGTCCCCAGTCACACCGACACTCACTCCCCATCCCCCAGTCACACCGACACTCACTCCCCATCCCCAGTCACACCGACACTCACTCCCCATCCCCCAGTGACACCGACACTCACTCCCCATCCCCAGTCACACCGACACTCACTCCCCATCCGCCAGTCACACCGACACTCACTCCCCATCCCCCAGTGACACCGACACTCACTCCCCATCCCCCAGTCACACCGACACTCACTCCCCGTCCCCAGTCACACCGACACTCACTCCCCGTCCCCCAGATACACCGACACTCACTCCCCTTCCCCCAGTGACACCGACACTCACTCCCCGTCCCCAGTCACACCGACACTCACTCCCCATCCCCAGTCACACCGACACTCACTCCCCATCCCCCAGTGACACCGACACTCACTCCCCATCCCCCAGAGACACCGACACTCACTCCCCATCCCCCAGTGACACCGACACTCACTCCCCGTCCCCAGTCACACCGACACTCACTCCCCATCCCCCAGTCACACCGACACTCACTCCCCATCCCCAGTGACACCGACACTCACTTCCCATCCCCCAGTCACACCGACACTCACTCCCCGTCCCCCAGTCACACCGACACTCACTCCCCGTCCCCCAGTGACACCGACACTCACTCCCCATCCCCAGTCACAACCGACACTCACTCCCCATCCCCCAGTGACACCGACACTCACTCCCATCCCCAGTCACACCGACACTCACTCCCCATCCCCCAGTGACACCGACACTCACTCCCCATCCCCCAGAGACACCGACACTCACTCCCCATCCCCCAGTGACACCGACACTCACTCCCTTCCCCAGTGACACCGACACTCACTCCCCGTCCCCAGTGACACCGACACTCACTCCCCGTCCACAGTCACACCGACACTCACTCCCCATCCCCAGTCACACCGACACTCACTCCCCGTCCCCAGTGACACCGACACTCACTCCCCATCCCCCAGTCACACCGACACTCACTCCCCATCCCCAGTCACACCGACACTCACTCCCCGTCCCCCAGTGACACCGACACTCACTCCCCATCCCCCGGTCACACCGACACTCACTCCCCATCCCCAGTCACACCGACACACACTCCCCATCCCCGGTCACACCGACACTCACTCGCCATCCCCAGTCACACCGACACTCACTCCCCGTCCCCAGTGACACCGACACTCACTCCCATCCCCCAGTGACACCGACACTCACTCCCCATCCCCCAGAGACACCGACACTCACTCCCATCCCCAGTGACACCGACACTCACTCCCCTTCCCCAGTGACACCGACACTCACTCCCCGTCCCCAGTGACACCGACACTCACTCCCCGTCCACAGTCACACCGACACTCACTCCCCGTCCCCAGTCACACCGACACTCACTCCCCATCCCCCAGTGACACCGACACTCACTCCCCATCCCCCAGTGACACCGACACTCACTCCCCGTCCCAAGTGACACCGACACTCACTCCCCGTCCCCAGTCACACCGACACTCACTGCCCGTCCCCCAGTCGACACCGACACTCACTCCCCATCCCCAGTCACACACCGACACTCACTCCCCGTCCCCAGTGACACCGACACTCACTCCCCGTCCCCAGTGACACCGACACACACTCCCCGTCCCCAGTCACACCGACACTCACTCCCCATCCCCCAGTGACACCGACACTCACTCCCCGTCCCCCAGTGACACCGACACTCACTCCCCGTCCCCAGTCACACCGACACTCACTCCCCGTCCCCAGTGACACCGACACTCACTCCCCATCCCCCAGTCACACCGACACTCACTCCCCATCCCAGTGACACCGACACTCACTCCCCGTCCCCAGTCACACCGACACTCACTCCCCGTCCCCCAGTGACACCGACACTCACTCCCCATCCCCCAGAGACACCGACACTCACTCCCCATCCCCCAGTCACACCGACACTCACTCCCCATCCCCAGTCACACCGACACTCACTCCCCGTCCCCAGGACACCGACACTCACTCCCCATCCCCAGTCGACACCGACACTCACTCCCCATCCCCAGTGCACACCGACACTCACTCCCCGTCCCCAGTGACACCGACACACACTCCCCGTCCCCAGTCACACCGACACTCACTCCCCATCCCCAGTGACACCGACACTCACTCCCCGTCCCCAGTGACACCGACACTCACTCCCCGTCCCCAGTGACACCGACACTCACTCCCCATCCCCAGTCACACCGACACTCACTCCCCATCCCCAGTCACACCGACACTCACTCCCCATCCCCCAGTGACACCGACACTCACTCCCCAGTCCCCAGTCACACCGACACTCACTCCCCGTCCCCAGTCACACCGACACTCACTCCCCATCCCCAGTCACACCGACACTCACTCCCCATCCCCCAGTGACACCGACACTCACTCCCCGTCCCCAGTGACACCGACACTCACTCCCCCGTCCCCAGTGACACCGACACACACTCCCCGTCCCCAGTCACACCGACACTCACTCCCCATCCCCCAGTGACACCGACACTCACTCCCCGTCCCCCAGTGACACCGACACTCACTCCCCGTCCCCAGTCACACCGACACTCACTCCCCGTCCCCAGTGACACCGACACTCACTCCCCATCCCCCAGTCACACCGACACTCACTCCCCATCCCCAGTGACACCGACACTCACTCCCCGTCCCCAGTCACACCGACACTCACTCCCCGTCCCCCAGTGACACCGACACTCACTCCCCATCCCCCAGAGACACCGACACTCACTCCCCATCCCCCAGTCACACCGACACTCACTCCCCATCCCCAGTCACACCGACACTCACTCCCCATCCCCAGTCACACCGACACTCACTCCCCATCCGCCAGTCACACCGACACTCACTCCCCATCCCCCAGTGACACCGACACTCACTCCCCATCCCCCAGTCACACCGACACTCACTCCCCGTCCCCAGTCACACCGACACTCACTCCCCATCCCCAGTCACACCGACACTCACTCCCCATCCCCCAGTCACACCGACACTCACTCCCCATCCCCAGTCACACCGACACTCACTCCACCGTCCCCAGTGACACCGACACACACTCCCCGTCCCCAGTCACACCGACACTCACTCCCCATCCCCCAGTGACACCGACACTCACTCCCCGTCCCCCAGTGACACCGACACTCACTCCCCGTCCCCAGTCACACCGACACTCACTCCCCGTCCCCAGTGACACCGACACTCACTCCCCATCCCCCAGTCACACCGACACTCACTCCCCATCCCCAGTGACACCGACACTCACTCCCCGTCCCCAGTCACACCGACACTCACTCCCCGTCCCCCAGTGACACCGACACTCACTCCCCATCCCCCAGAGACACCGACACTCACTCCCCATCCCCCAGTCACACCGACACTCACTCCCCATCCCCAGTCACACCGACACTCACTCCCCGTCCCCAGTGACACCGACACACACTCCCATCCCCCAGTCACACCGACACTCACTCCCCATCCCCCAGTGACACCGACACTCACTCCCCATCCCCCAGTCACACCGACACTCACTCCCCGTCCCCAGTCACACCGACACTCACTCCCCATCCCCCAGTCACACCGACACTCACTCCCCATCCCCCAGTGACACCGACACTCACTCCCCGTCCCCAGTGACACCGACACTCACCTCCCCATCCCCAGTCACACCGACACTCACTCCCCGTCCCCAGTGACACCGACACTCACTCCCCATCCGCCAGTCACACCGACACTCACTCCCCATCCCCCAGTGACACCGACACTCACTCCCCATCCCCCAGTCACACCGACACTCACTCCCCGTCCCCCAGTCACACCGACACTCACTCCCCATCCCCAGTCACACCGACACTCACTCCCCATCCCCCAGTGACACCGACACTCACTCCCCGTCCCCAGTGACACCGACACTCACTCCCCATCCCGTCACACCGACACTCACTCCCCATCCCCAGTGACACCGACACTCACTCCCCGTCCCCCAGTCACACCGACACTCACTCCCCATCCCCAGTGACACCGACACTCACTCCCCGTCCCCAGTCACACCGACACTCACTCCCCATCCCCCAGTCACACCGACACTCACTCCCCATCCCCCAGTCACACCGACACTCACTCCCCATCCCCAGTCACACCGACACTCACTCCCCGTCCCCCAGTGACACCGACACTCACTCCCCATCCCCCAGTCACACCGACACTCACTCCCCATCCCCCAGTGACACCGACACTCACTCCCCATCCCCCAGTCACACCGACACTCACTCCCCATCCCCCAGTGACACCGACACTCACTCCCCATCCCCCAGTCACACCGACACTCACTCCCCGTCCCCCAGTCACACCGACACTCACTCCCCATCCCCAGTGACACCGACACTCACTCCCCGTCCCCAGTGACACCGACACTCACTCCCCGTCCCTCAGTCACACCGACACTCACTCCCCATCCCCCAGTGACACCGACACTCACTCCCCATCCCCAGTGACACCGACACTCACTCCCCATCCCCAGTCACACCGACACTCACTCCCCGTCCCCAGTCACACCGACACTCACTCCCCATCCCCAGTGACACCGACACTCACTCCCCATCCCCCAGTGACACCGACACTCACTCCCCATCCCCCAGTCACACCGACACTCACTCCCCATCCCCAGTGACACCGACACTCACTCCCCCGTCCCCAGTCACACCGACACTCACTCCCCATCCCCAGTCACACCGACACTCACACCCCGTCCCCAGTCCACCCCGACACTCACTCCCCTTCCCCCAGTCACACCGACACTCACTCCCCGTCCCCCAGTCACACCGACACTCACATCCCCATCCCCCAGTGACACCGACACTCACTCCCCTTCCCCAGTCACACCGACACTCACTCCCCATCCCCCAGTCACACCGACACTCACTCCCCGTCCCCAGTGACACGACACTCACTCCCCATCCCCAGTCACACCGACACTCACTCCCCATCCCCCAGTGACACCGACACTCACTCCCCGTCCCCAGTCACACCGACACTCACTCCCCATCCCCCAGTGACACCGACACTCACTCCCCATCCCCCAGTGACACCGACACTCACTCCCCGTCCCCAAGTGACACCGACACTCACTCCCCGTCCCCAGTCACACCGACACTCACTGCCCGTCCCCCAGTCACACCCGACACTCACTCCCCATCCCCAGTCACACCGACACTCACTCCCCGTCCCCAGTGACACCGACACTCACTCCCCTTCCCCAGTCACACCGACACTCACTCCCCGTCCCCCAGTGACACCGACACTCACTCCCCATCCCCCAGTCACACCCGACACTCACTCCCCATCCCCCAGTGACACCGACACTCACTCCCCGTCCCCAGTCACACCGACACTCACTCCCCATCCCCCAGTGACACCGACACTCACTCCCCATCCCCCAGTGACACCGACACTCACTCCCCGTCCCCAGTCACACCGACACTCACTCCCCGTCCCCAGTGACACCGACACTCACTCCCCATCCCCCAGTCACACCGACACTCACTCCCCATCCCCAGTGACACCGACACTCACTCCCCATCCCCAGTGACACCGACACTCACTCCCCGTCCCCAGTCACACCGACACTCACTCCCCGTCCCCCAGTGACCACCGACACTCACTCCCCATCCCCCAGAGACACCGACACTCACTCCCCATCCCCCCAGTCACACCGACACTCACTCCCCATCCCCAGTCACACCGACACTCACTCCCCGTCCCCAGTGACACCGACACACACTCCCCATCCCCCAGTCACACCGACACTCACTCCCCATCCCCAGTCACACCGACACTCACTCCCCGTCCCCAGTGACACCGACACACACTCCCCGTCCCCAGTCACACCGACACTCACTCCCCATCCCCAGTGACACCGACACTCACTCCCCGTCCCCAGTGACACCGACACTCACTCCCCATCCCCCAGTCACACCGACACTCACTCCCCATCCCCAGTCACACCGACACTCACTCCCCATCCCCCAGTGACACCGACACTCACTCCCCATCCCCAGTCACACCGACACTCACTCCCATCCGCCAGTCACACCGACACTCACTCCCCATCCCCCAGTGACACCGACACTCACTCCCCATCCCCCAGTCACACCGACACTCACTCCCCGTCCCCAGTCACACCGACACTCACTCCCCGTCCCCAGTCACACCGACACTCACTCCCCGTCCCCCAGATACACCGACACTCACTCCCCTTCCCCCCAGTGACACCGACACTCACTCCCCATCCCCAGTCACACCGACACTCACTCCCCATCCCCAGTGACACCGACACTCACTCCCCATCCCCCAGAGACACCGACACTCACTCCCCATCCCCCAGTGACACCGACACTCACTCCCCTTCCCCAGTGACACCGACACTCCACTCCCCGTCCCCAGTGACACCGACACTCACTCCCCGTCCACAGTCACACCGACACTCACTCCCCATCCCCAGTCACACCGACACTCACTCCCCGTCCCCCAGTGACACCGACACTCACTCCCCATCCCCCAGTCACACCGACACTCACTCCCCATCCCCAGTCACACCGACACTCACTCCCCGTCCCCCAGTGACACCGACACTCACTCCCCATCCCCCGGTCACACCGACACTCACTCCCCATCCCCAGTCACACCGACACACACTCCCCATCCCCCGGTCACACCGACACTCACTCGCCATCCCCAGTCACACCGACACTCACTCCCCGTCCCCAGTGACACCGACACTCACTCCCCATCCCCCAGTCACACCGACACTCACTCCCCGTCCCCAGTCACACCGACACTCACTCCCCATCCCCAGTCACACCGACACTCACTCCCCATCCCCCAGTGACACCGACACTCACCGTCCCCGTCCCCAGTGACACCGACACTCACTCCCCATCCCCAGTCACACCGACACTCACTCCCCATCCCCAGTGACACCGACACTCACTCCCCGTCCCCCAGTCACACCGACACTCACTCCCCATCCCCAGTGACACCGACACTCACTCCCCGTCCCCAGTCACACCGACACTCACTCCCCATCCCCCAGTCACACCGACACTCACTCCCCATCCCCAGTCACACCGACACTCACTCCCCGTCCCCCAGTGACACCGACACTCACTCCCCATCCCCCAGTCACACCGACACTCACTCCCCATCCCCCAGTGACACCGACACTCACTCCCATCCCCCAGTCACACCGACACTCACTCCCCATCCCCCCAGTGACACCGACACTCACTCCCCATCCCCCAGTCACACCGACACTCACTCCCCCATCCCCAGTGACACCGACACTCACTCCCCATCCCCAGTCACACCGACACTCACTCCCCGTCCCCCAGTCACACCGACACTCACTCCCCATCCCCAGTGACACCGACACTCACTCCCCATCCCCCAGTGACACCGACACTCACTCCCCATCCCCCAGTCACACCAACACTCACTCCCCAGTCCGCCCACAGTGACACCGACACTCACTCCCATCCCCCAGTCACACCGACACTCACTCCCCCGTCCCCCAGTCACACCGACACTCACTCCCCATCCCCAGTGACACCGACACTCACTCCCCGTCCCCCAGTCACACCGACACTCACTCCCCATCCCCAGTGACACCGACACTCACTCCCCGTCCCCAGTCACACCGACACTCACTCCCCATCCCCCAGGGACACCGACACTCACTCCCCATCCCCCAGTGACACCGACACTCACTCCCCATCCCCCAGTCACACCGACACTCACTCCCCCATCCCCCAGTCACACCGACACTCACTCCCCATCCCCCAGTCACACCGACACTCACTCCCCGTCCCCCAGTCACACCGACACTCACTCCCCGTCCCCCAGTGACACCGACACTCACTCCCCATCCCCAGTCGACACCGACACTCACTCCCCATCCCCCAGTGACACCGACACTCACTCCCCGTCCCCCAGTCACACCGACACTCACTCCCCATCCCCCAGTCACACCGACACTCACTCCCCATCCCCAGTCACACCGACACTCACTCCCCATCCCCAGTCACACCGACACTCACTCCCCGTCCCCAGTGACACCGACACTCACTCCCCGATCCCCAGTCACACCGACACTCACTCCCCGTCCCCCAGTGACACCGACACTCACTCCCCATCCCCCAGTCACACCGACACTCACTCCCCATCCCCAGTCACACCGACACTCACTCCCCATCCCCAGTCACACCGACACTCACTCCCCGATCCCCCACGTCCCACCGACCCGACACTCACTCCCCGTCCCCAGTCACACCGACACTCACTCCCCGTCCCCCAGTGACACCGACACTCACTCCCCATCCCCCAGTCACACCGACACTCACTCCCCATCCCCCAGTCACACCGACACTCACTCCCCATCCCCCAGTCACACCGACACTCACTCCCCGTCCCCAGTGACACCGACACTCACTCCCCATCCCCAGTGACACACCGACACTCACTCCCCGTCCCCAGTCACACCGACACTCACTCCCCCATCCCCAGTGACACCGACACTCACTCCCCCATCCCCCCAGTGCACACCGACACTCACTCCCCATCCCCCAGTCACACCGACACTCACTCCCCGTCCCCCAGTGACACCGACACTCACTCCCCGTCCCCAGTCACACCGACACTCACTCCCCATCCCCAGTCACACCGACACTCACTCCCCCATCCCCAGTGACACCGACACTCACTCCCCAGTCCCCCAGTCGACACCGACACTCACTCCCCATCCCCAGTCACACCGACACTCACTCCCCGTCCCCAGTGACACCGACACTCACTCCCCAGTCCCCCAGTCACACCGACACTCACTCCCCATCCCCAGTGACACCGACACTCACTCCCCGTCCCCCAGTGACACCGACACTCACTCCCCATCCCCAGTCACACCGACACTCACTCCCCGTCCCCAGTGACACCGACACTCACTCCCCGTCCCCCAGTCACACCGACACTCACTCCCCGTCCCCAGTGACACCGACACTCACTCCCCATCCCCAGTCACACCGACACTCACTCCCCGTCCCCAGTGACACCGACACTCACTCCCCGTCCCCCAGTCACACCGACACTCACTCCCCGTCCCCAGTGACACCGACACTCACTCCCCGTCCCCCAGTGACACCGACACTCACTCCCCATCCCCCAGTCACACCGACACTCACTCCCCGTCCCCCAGTGACACCGACACTCACTCCCCATCCCCCAGTCACACCGACACTCACTCCCCGTCCCCAGTGACACCGACACTCACTCCCCATCCCCCAGTCACACCGACACTCACTCCCCATCCCCAGTGACACCGACACTCACTCCCCGTCCCCAGTGACACCGACACTCACTCCCCATCCCCCAGTGACACCGACACTCACTCCCCAGTCCCCAGTGACACCGACACTCACTCCCCATCCCCCAGTCACACCGACACTCACTCCCCGTCCCCAGTGACACCGACACTCACTCCCCATCCCCCAGTCACACCGACACTCACTCCCCGTCCCCCAGTCACACCGACACTCACTCCCCATCCCCAGTCACACCGACACCGACCTCACTCCCCATCCCCAGTGACACCGACACTCACTCCCCGTCCCCCAGTGACACCGACACTCACTCCCCGATCCCCAGTCACACCGACACTCACTCCCCGTCCCCCAGTCACACCGACACTCACTCCCCCATCCCCCAGTGACACCGACACTCACTCCCCGTCCCCAGTCACACCGACACTCACTCCCTCCCATACACCGACTCACTCCCCATCCCCAGTGCACACCGACACTCACTCCCCGTCCCCAGTCACACCGACACTCACTCCCCATCCCCCAGTGACACCGACACTCACTCCCGTCCATCCCCAGTCACACATCCCCGACACTCACTCCCCCGTCCCCCAGTGACACCGACACTCACTCCCCGTCCCCAGTCACACCGACACTCACTCCCCATCCCCCAGTCGACACCGACACTCACTCCCCGTCCCCAGTCACACCGACACTCACTCCCCGTCCCCAGTGCACACCGACACTCACTCCCCATCCCCCAGTGACACCGACACTCACTCCCCGTCCCCCAGTCACACCGACACTCACTCCCCATCCCCAGTGACACCGACACTCCGGTCACCGACACTCCTCCCGTCCCCCAGTCACACCGACACTCACTCCCCGTCCCCCAGTCACACCGACACTCACTCCCCATCCCCCAGTGACACCGACACTCACTCCCCATCCCCAGTCACAACCGACACTCACTCCCCTCCCCAGTGACACCGACACTCACCTCCCCGTCCCCCAGTCACACCGACACTCACTCCCCGTCCCCCAGTGACACCGACACTCACTCCCCATCCCCAGTGACACCGACACTCACTCCCCGTCCCCAGTCACACCGACACTCACTCCCCATCCCCCAGTGACACCGACACTCACTCCCCGTCCCCCAGTCACACCGACACTCACTCCCCATCCCCCAGTCACACCGACACTCACTCCCCGTCCCCCAGTCACACCGACACTCACTTCCCCATCCCCAGTGACACCGACACTCCACTCCCCGTCCCCCAGTCACACCGACACTCACTCCCCGTCCCCCAGTCACACCGACACTCACTCCCCATCCCCAGTGACACCGACACTCACTCCCCATCCCCCAGTGCACACCGACACTCACTCCCCATCCCCCAGTGACACCGACACTCACTCCCCATCCCCAGTGACACCGACACTCACTCCCCAGTCCCCAGTGACACCGACACTCACTCCCCGTCCCCCCCAGTCGACACCGACACTCACTCCCCATCCCCCAGTCACACCGACACTCACTCCCCGTCCCCCAGTCACACCGACACTCACTCCCCGTCCCCAGTCACACCGACACTCACTCCCATCCCCAGTGACACCGACACTCACTCCCCATCCCCCAGTCACACCGACACTCACTCCCCGTCCCCCAGTGACACCGACACTCACTCCCCATCCCCAGTCACACCGACACTCACTCCCCGTCCCCAGTCACACCGACACTCACTCCCCAGTCCCCCAGTGACACCGACACTCACTCCCCCTCCCATCCGCCCCAGTGCACACAGCACCCGACACTCACTCCCCGTCCCCCAGTCACACCGACACTCACTCCCCATCCCCCAGGTCACACCGACACTCACTCCCCGTCCCCCAGTCACACCGACACTCACTCCCCGTCCCCCAGTCACACCGACACTCACTCCCCGTCCCCAGTGACAACCCGACCGACTCACTCCCCATCCCCAGTCACACCGACACTCACTCCCCGTCCCCCAGTCACACCGACACTCACTCCCCATCCCCAGTCACACCGACACTCACTCCCCATCCCCAGTGACACCGACACTCACTCCCCGTCCCCAGTGACACCGACACTCACTCCCCATCCCCAGTCACACCGACACTCACTCCCTCCCCAGTCCGCCCCCAGTCCGACACCGACACTCACTCCCCGTCCCCCAGTGACACCGACACTCACTCCCCGTCCCCAGTCACACCGACACTCACTCCCCGTCCCCCAGTCACACCGACACTCACTCCCCATCCCCAGTGACACCGACACTCACTCCCCGTCCCCAGTCGACACCGACACTCACTCCCCGTCCCCCAGTGCACACCGACACTCACTCCCCATCCCCCAGTCACACCGACACTCACTCCCCCATCCCCAGTCACACCGACACTCACTCCCCGTCCCCAGTGACACCGACACTCACTCACTCCCCGTCCCCAGTCACACCGACACTCACTCCCCATCCCCAGTCACACCGACACTCACTCCCCATCCCCCAGTCACACCGACACTCACTCCCGTCCCAGGCCACACGTCACTCCCCGTCCCCAGTCACACCGACACTCACTCCCCCATCCCCCAGTCACACCGACACTCACTCCCCGTCCCCCAGTGACACCGACACTCACTCCCCATCCCCCAGTCACACCGACACTCACTCCCCTCCCCAGTCGACACCGACACTCACTGCACCCAGTCCCCAGTGACACCGACACTCACTCCCAGTCCCCCAGTCACACGACACTCACTCCCCATCCCCAGTCACACCGACACTCACTTCCCGTCCCCAGTGACACCGACACTCACTCCCCGTCCCCCAGTGACACCGACACTCACTCCCCATCCCCCAGTCACACCGACACTCACTCCCCGTCCCCAGTGACACCGACACTCACTCCCCCATCCCCCAGTCACACCGACACTCACTCCCCGTCCCCAGTGACACCGACACTCACTCCCCGTCCCCCAGTCACACCGACACTCACTCCCCATCCCCAGTCACACCGACACTCACTCCCCGTCCCCCAGTGACACCGACACTCACTCCCCGATCCCCAGTCACACCGACACTCACTCCCTGTCCCCAGTGACACCGACACTCACTCCCCCATCCCCAGTCACCCACCGACACTCACTCCCCGTCCCCCAGTGACACCGACACTCACTCCCCATCGTCCCACCCTCCCCCAGTCGACACCGACACTCACTCCCCGTCCCCCAGTCACACCGACACTCACTCCCCATCCCCAGTCACACCGACACTCACTCCCCATCCCAGTGACACCGACACTCACTCCCCATCCCCAGTGCACACCGACACTCACTCCCCATCCCCCAGTCACACCGACACTCACTCCCCGTCCCCCAGTCACACCGACACTCACTCCCCATCCCCCAGTCACACCGACACTCACTCCCCATCCCCAGTGACACCGACACTCACTCCCCATCCCCAGTCACACCGACACTCACTCCCCATCCCCCAGTGACACCGACACTCACTCCCCATCCCCAGTGACACCGACACTCACTCCCCATCCCCAGTCACACCGACACTCACTCCCCGTCCCCAGTCACACCGACACTCACTCCCCATCCCCAGTGCACACCGACACTCACTCCCCCGTCCCCCAGTCACCACCGACACTCACTCCCCGTCCCCCAGTCACACCGACACTCACTCCCCGTCCCCCAGTGACACCGACACTCACTCCCCATCCCCCAGTCACACCGACACTCACTCCCCATCCCCCAGTGACACCGACACTCACTCCCCGTCCCCCAGTGACACCGACACTCACTCCCCCGTCCCCCAGTCACACCGACACTCACTCCCCGTCCCAGTCACACCGACACTCACTCCCCGTCCCCCAGTCACACCGACACTCACTCCCCCGTCCCCCCAGTCGACACCGACACTCACTCCCCATCCCCCAGTCACACCGACACTCACTCCCCATCCCCCCAGTCACACCGACACTCACTCCCCGTCCCCAGTCACACCGACACTCACTCCCCATCCCCCAGTCACACCGACACTCACTCCCCGTCCCCAGTCACACCGACACTCACTCCCCGTCCCCCAGTCACACCGACACTCACTCCCCATCCCCCAGTGACACCGACACTCACTCCCCGTCCCCCAGTCACACCGACACTCACTCCCCCATCCCCCAGTCACACCGACACTCACTCCCCGTCCCCCAGTCACACCGACACTCACTCCCCGTCCCCAGTCGACACCGACACTCACTCCCCGTCCCCCAGTCACACCGACACTCACTCCCCCATCCCCCAGTGACACCGACACTCACTCCCCGTCCCCCAGTGACACCGACACTCACTCCCCGATCCCCAGTCACACCGACACTCACTCCCCCGTCCCCAGTGACACCGACACTCACTCCCCGTCCCCCAGTGACACCGACACTCACTCCCCCGTCCCCCAGTGACACCGACACTCACTCCCCATCCCCAGTGACACCGACACTCACTCCCCGTCCCCAGTCACACCGACACTCCCTCCCCTCCCCCAGTGACACCGACACTCACTCCCCGTCCCCCAGTCACACCGACACTCACTCCCCATCCCCCAGTCACACCGACACTCACTCCCCGTCCCCCAGTCACCACCGACACTCACTCCCCATCCCCCAGTGACACCGACACTCACTCCCCATCCCCCAGTCACACCGACACTCACTCCCCGTCCCCCAGTCACACCGACACTCACTCCCCGTCCCCAGTCACACCGACACTCACTCCCCCGTCCCCAGTGACACCGACACTCACTCCCCATCCCCCAGTCACACCGACACTCACTCCCCATCCCCCAGTGACACCGACACTCAATCCCCATCCCCAGTGACACCGACACTCACCTCCCCGTCCCCCAGTCACACCGACACTCACTCCCATCCCCAGTGACACCGACACTCACTCCCCGTCCCCAGTGACACCGACACTCACTCCCCGTCCCCCAGTCACACACCGACACTCACTCCCCATCCCCCAGTGACACCGACACTCACTCCCCATCCCCAGTCACACCGACACTCACTCCCCATCCCCCAGTGACACCGACACTCACTCCCCATCCCCAGTGACACCGACACTCACTCCCCGTCCCCAGTCACACCGACACTCACTCCCCATCCCCCAGTGACACCGACACTCACTCCCCGTCCCCCAGTCACACCGACACTCACTCCCCGTCCCCCAGTCACACCGACACTCACATCCCCATCCCCCAGTCACACCGACACTCACTCCCCATCCCCCAGTCACACCGACACTCACTCCCCGTCCCCAGTGACACCCGACACTCACTCCCCGTCCCCCAGTCACACCGACACTCACTCCCCATCCCCAGTCACACCGACACTCACTCCCCATCCCCAGTGACACCGACACTCACTCCCCGTCCCCAGTGACACCGACACTCACTCCCCATCCCCAGTCACACCGACACTCACTCCCCGTCCCCCAGTGACACCGACACTCACTCCCCATCCCCCAGTCACACCGACACTCACTCCCCGTCCCCAGTGACACCGACACTCACTCCCCATCCCCAGTGACACCGACACTCACTCCCCATCCCCCAGTCGACACCGACACTCACTCCCCCATCCCCAGTGACACCGACACTCACTCCCCATCCCCCAGTCACACCGACACTCACTCCCCATCCCCAGTCGACACCGACACTCACTCCCCAGTCCCCCAGTCACACCGACACTCACTCCCCATCCCCCAGTCACACCGACACTCACTCCCCAGTCCCCCAGTCACACCGACACTCACTCCCCGTCCCCAGTCACACCGACACTCACTCCCCGTCCCCAGTCACACCGACACTCACTCCCGTCCCCCAGTCACACCGACACTCACTCCCCATCCCCAGTCACACCGACACTCACTCCCCATCCCCCAGTGACACCGACACTCACTCCCCGTCCCCAGTGACACCGACACTCACTCCCCATCCCCCAGTCACACCGACACTCACTCCCCGTCCCCAGTGACACCGACACTCACTCCCCATCCCCCAGTGACACCGACACTCACTCCCCGTCCCCAGTGACACCGACACTCACTCCCCGTCCCCCAGTCACACCGACACTCACTCCCCGTCCCCAGTGACACCGACACTCACTCCCCCGTCCCCCAGTGACACCGACACTCACTCCCCATCCCCAGTCGACACCGACACTCACTCCCCGTCCCCCAGTCACACCGACACTCACTCCCCATCCCCAGTCACACCGACACTCACTCCCCGTCCCCAGTCACACCGACACTCACTCCCCATCCCCCAGTCACACCGACACTCACTCCCCATCCCCAGTCACACCGACACTCACTCCCCATCCCCAGTGCACACCGACACTCACTCCCCGTCCCCCAGTCACACCGACACTCACTCCCCGTCCCCAGTCACACCGACACTCACTCCCCGTCCCCCCACTCCCCGTCCCAGTCACACCGACACTCACTCCCATCCCCCAGTGACACCGACACTCACTCCCCGTCCCCCAGTGACACCGACACTCACTCCCCATCCCCAGTCACACCGACACTCACTCCCCTTCCCCAGTGACACCGACACTCACTCCCCGTCCCCCAGTGACACCGACACTCACTCCCCGTCCCCCAGTGACACCGACACTCACTCCCCATCCCCAGTGACACCGACACTCACTCCCCGTCCCCCAGTCACACCGACACTCACTCCCCGTCCCCCAGTGACACCGACACTCACTCCCCGTCCCCCAGTCACACCGACACTCACTCCCCATCCCCAGTGACACCGACACTCACTCCCCCTCCCCCAGTCACACCGACACTCACTCCCCATCCCCCAGTGACACCGACACTCACTCCCCCATCCCCCAGTCACACCGACACTCACTCCCCAGTCACCCCCGTCCCCAGTCACACCGACACTCACTCCCCGTCCCCCAGTCACACCGACACTCACATCCCCGTCCCCAGTGACACCGACACTCACTCCCCATCCCCAGTCACACCGACACTCACGTCCCCAGGCTCCCCATCCCAGTGACACCGACACTCACTCCCCATCCCCCAGTGACACCGACACTCACTCCCCATCCCCAGTGACAACCGACCACTCACTCCCCGTCCCCCAGTCACACCGACACTCACTCCCCATCCCCAGTGACACCGACACTCACTCCCGTCCAGACGACTCACTCCCCGTCCCCCAGTGACACCGACACTCACTCCCCGTCCCCCAGTCCACACCGACACTCACTCCCCATCCCCCAGTCACACCGACACTCACTCCCATCCCCAGTCACACCGACACGACACTCACTCCCCATCCCCCAGTGACACCGACACTCACTCCCCATCCCCAGTGACACCGACACTCACTCCCCGTCCCCAGTCACACCGACACTCACTCCCCATCCCCAGTGACACCGACACTCACTCCCCGTCCCCCAGTCACACCGACACTCACTCCCCGTCCCCCAGTCACACCGACACTCACTCCCCATCCCCCAGTCACACCGACACTCACTCCCCGTCCCCCAGTCACACCGACACTCACTCCCCGTCCCCAGTGACACCGACACTCACTCCCCCGTCCCCCAGTCACACCGACACTCACTCCCCGTCCCCCAGTCACACCGACACTCACTCCCCGTCCCCCAGTCACACCGACACTCACTCCCCATCCCCCAGTCACACCGACACTCACTCCCCGTCACCCAGTGACACCGACACTCACTCCCCATCCCCCAGTCACACCGACACTCACTCCCCATCCCCAGTCACAACCGACACTCACTCCCCGTCCCCCAGTGACACCGACACTCACTCCCCGTCCCCAGTGACACCGACACTCACTCCCCGTCCCCCAGTCACACCGACACTCACTCCCCATCCCCAGTCACACCGACACTCACTCCCCGTCCCCAGTGCACACCGACACTCACTCCCCGTCCCCCAGTCACACCGACACTCAATCCCCATCCCCAGTCACACCGACACTCACTCCCCATCCCCATCACACCGACACTCAGCAGTGCGCCCGTCCCCAGTGACACCAGACACTCACCTCCCCGTCCCCCAGTCACACCGACACTCACTCCCCATCCCCAGTCACACCGACACTCACTCCCCATCCCCAGTGACACCGACACTCACTCCCCGTCCCCAGTGACACCGACACTCACTCCCCATCCCCAGTCACACCGACACTCCACTCCCCGTCCCCAGTGACACCGACACTCACTCCCCATCCCCAGTCACACCGACACTCACTCCCCGTCCCCAGTGACACCGACACTCACTCCCCGTCCCCCAGTGACACCGACACTCACTCCCATCCCCAGTCACACCGACACTCCACTCCCCGTCCCCAGTGACACCGACACTCACTCCCCGTCCCCCAGTGACACCGACACTCACTCCCCATCCCCAGTGACACCGACACTCACTCCCCGTCCCCAGTCACACCGACACTCACTCCCCATCCCCAGTGACACCGACACTCACTCCCCGTCCCCCAGTCACACCGACACTCACTCCCCATCCCCCAGTCACACCGACACTCACTCCCCGTCCCCCAGTCACACCGACACTCACTCCCCATCCCCCAGTGACACCGACACTCACTCCCCATCCCCCAGTCACACCGACACTCACTCCCCGTCCCCCAGTCACACCGACACTCACTCCCCGTCCCCAGTCACACCCGACACTCACTCCCCGTCCCCAGTCACACCGACACTCACTCCCCATCCCCCAGTCACACCGACACTCACTCCCCATCCCCAGTGACACCGACACTCACTCCCCATCCCCCAGTGACACCGACACTCACTCCCCATCCCCAGTGACACCGACACTCACTCCCCGTCCCCCAGTCACACCGACACTCACTCCCCATCCCCAGTGACACCGACACTCACTCCCCGTCCCCAGTGACACCGACACTCACTCCCCGTCCCCCAGTCACACCGACACTCACTCCCCATCCCCCAGTGACACCGACACTCACTCCCCCATCCCCAGTCACACCGACACTCACTCCCCATCCCCCAGTGACACCGACACTCACTCCCCATCCCCAGTGACACCGACACTCACTCCCCGTCCCCAGTCGACACCGACACTCACTCCCCATCCCCAGTGACACCGACACTCACTCCCCGTCCCCCAGTCACACCGACACTCACTCCCCGTCCCCAGTGACACCGACACTCACTCCCCGTCCCCCAGTCACACCGACACTCACTCCCCGTCCCCCAGTCACACCGACACTCACTCCCCGTCCCCCAGTCACACCGACACTCACTCACTCCCCATCCCCAGTGACACCGACACTCACTCCCCGTCACCCAGTGACACCGACACTCACTCCCCATCCCCCCAGTCACACCGACACTCACTCCCCATCCCCAGTCACACCGACACTCACTCCCCGTCCCCCAGTGACACCGACACTCACTCCCCCGTCCCCAGTGACACCGACACTCACTCCCCATCCCCCAGTCACACCGACACTCACTCCCCATCCCCAGTCACACCGACACTCACTCCCCGTCCCCAGTCACACCGACACTCACTCCCCGTCCCCCAGTCACACCGACACTCAATCCCCATCCCCAGTCACACCGACACTCACTCCCCATCCCCAGTCACACCGACACTCACTCCCCGTCCCCAGTGACACCAACACTCACTCCCCGTCCCCCAGTCACACCGACACTCACTCCCCATCCCCAGTCACACCGACACTCACTCCCCAGTCCCCCAGTGACACCGACACTCACTCCCCTCCCCAGTGACACCGACACTCACTCCCCATCCCCAGTCACACCGACACTCACTCCCCGTCCCCCCAGTGACACCGACACTCACTCCCCATCCCCAGTCACACCGACACTCACTCCCCGTCCCCAGTGACACCGACACTCACATCCCCATCCCCCAGTGACACCGACACTCACTCCCCCATCCCCCAGTCACCACCGACACTCACTCCCCATCCCCAGTGACACCGACACTCACTTCCCCGTCCCCCAGTGACACCGACACTCACTCCCCGTCCCCAGTGACACCGACACTCACTCCCCATCCCCCAGTCACACCGACACTCACTCCCCGTCCCCAGTGACACCGACACTCACTCCCCATCCCCAGTCACACCGACACTCACTCCCCGTCCCCAGTGACACCAACACTCACTCCCCCTCCCCCAGTCACACCGACACTCACTCCCCCATCCCCAGTCACACCGACACTCACTCCCCGTCCCCCAGTGACACCAACACTCACTCCCCGATCCCCAGTCACACCAACACTCACTCCCTGTCCCCCAGTGACACCGACACTCACTCCCCCATCCCCAGTCCACACCGACACTCACCTGCCCCCGTCCCCCAGTGACACCGACACTCACTCCCCATCCCCCAGTCACACCGACACTCACTCCCGGTCCCCCAGTCGACACCGACACTCACTCCCCATCCCCCAGTGACACCGACACTCACTCCCCATCCCCAGTCACACCGACACTCACTCCCCATCCCCCAGTGACAACCGACACTCACTCCCCATCCCCAGTGACACCGACACTCACTCCCCATCCCCAGTCACACCGACACTCACTCCCCGTCCCCCAGTCACACCGACACTCACTCCCCGTCCCCAGTCACACCGACACTCACTCCCCCGTCCCCCAGTCACACCGACACTCACTCCCCATCCCCCAGTCACACCGACACTCACTCCCCATCCCCCATTCACACCGACACTCACTCCCCATCCCCCAGTCACACCGACACTCACTCCCCGTCCCCAGTCACACCGACACTCACTCCCCATCCCCCAGTCACACCGACACTCACTCCCGTCCCCAGTCACACCGACACTCACTCCCCATCCCCCAGTCACACCGACACTCACTCCCCGTCCCCCAGTCACACCGACACTCACTCCCCATCCCCCAGTGACACCGACACTCACTCCCCGTCCCCCAGAGACACCCGACACTCACTCCCCATCCCCCAGTGACACAACACTCACTCCCCATCCCCCATTCACACCGACACTCACTCCCCATCCCCAGTCACACCGACACTCACTCCCCGTCCCCCAGTCACACCGACACTCACTCCCCATCCCCCAGTGACACCGACACTCACTCCCCATCCCCCAGTCACACCGACACTCACTCCCCCATCCCCCAGTCACACCGACACTCACTCCCCGTCCCCAGTGACACCGACACTCACTCCCCATCCCCAGTGACACCGACACTCACTCCCCATCCCCCAGTAACACCGACACTCACTCCCCATCCCCAGTCACACAGACACTCACTCCCCGTCCCCCAGTGACACCGACACTCACTCCCCCGTCCCCAGTGACACCGACACTCACTCCCCGTCCCCCAGTCACACCGACACTCACTCCCCATCCCCAGTGACACCGACACTCACTCCCCATCCCCCAGTCACACCGACACTCACTCCCCATCCCCAGTCACACCGACACTCACTCCCCGTCCCCCAGTGACACCGACACTCACTCCCCATCCCCAGTCACACCGACACTCACTCCCCGTCCCCAGTCACACCGACACTCACTCCCCATCCCCCAGTCACACCGACACTCACTCCCCGTCCCCAGTCACACCGACACTCACTCCCCATCCCCAGTCACACCGACACTCACTCCCCCATCCCCCAGTCACACCGACACTCACTCCCCATCCCCAGTGACACCGACACTCACTCCCCGTCCCCAGTGACACCGACACTCACTCCCCATCCCCAGTCACACCGACACTCACTCCCCGTCCCCAGTCACACCGACACTCACTCCCCATCCCCAGTCACACCGACACTCACTCCCCGTCCCCAGTGACACCGACACTCACTCCCCGTCCCCCAGTCACACCGACACTCACTCCCCGTCCCCCAGTCACACCGACACTCACTCCCCATCCCCAGTCACACCGACACTCACTCCCCATCCCCAGTGACACCGACACTCACTCCCCGTCCCCAGTCACACCGACACTCACTCCCCATCCCCCAGTCACACCGACACTCACTCCCCATCCCCAGTCACACCGACACTCACTCCCCGTCCCCAGTGACACCGACACTCACTCCCCGTCCCCCAGTCACACCGACACTCACTCCCCGTCCCCAGTCACACCGACACTCACTCCCCATCCCCCAGTCACACCGACACTCACTCCCCATCCCCCAGTCACACCGACATTCACTCCCCATCCCCCAGTGACACCGACACTCACTCCCCATCCCCAGTCACACCGGACACTCACTCCCCATCCCCAGTGACACCGACACTCACTCCCCGTCCCCAGTGACACCGACACTCACTCCCCGTCCCCCAGTCACACCGACACTCACTCACCCGTCCCCAGTCACACCGACATCACTCCCCCATCCCCCAGCGACACCGACACTCACTCCCCGTCCCCAGTGACATCGACACTCACTCCCCGTCCCCCAGTCACACCGACACTCACTCCCCATCACCCAGTCACACCGACACTCACTCCCCATCCCCCAGTGACACCGACACTCACTCCCCATCCCCAGTCACACCGACACTCTCACGTCCCCATCCCCCAGTCACACCGACACTCACTCCCCATCCCCCAGTCACACCGACACTCACTCCCCCGTCCCCCAGTGACACCGACACTCACTCCCCATCCCCCAGTCACACCGACACTCCACTCCCATCCCCAGTGACACCGACACTCACTCCCCGTCCCCCAGTGACACCGACACTCACTCCCCATCCCCCAGTGACACCGACACTCAGTCCCCATCCCCAGTCACACCGACACTCACTCCCCATCACCCAGTCACACCGACTCACTCCATCCCAGTCACACCGACACTCACTCCCATCCCAGTCACCCGACACTCACTCCCCGATCCCCCAGTGACACCGACACTCACTCCCCATCCCCCAGTCACACCGACACTCACTCCCCATCCCCCAGTGACACCGACACTCACTCCCCGTCCCCCAGTGACACCGACACTCACTCCCCGTCCCCAGTCACACCGACACTCACTCCCCATCCCCAGTCACACCGACACTCACTCCCCATCCCCAGTGACACCGACACTCACTCCCCCATCCCCAGTCACACCGACTCCACTCACCTCCCCATCCCCCAGTCACACCGACACTCACTCCCCATCCCCAGTGACACCGACACTCACTCCCCGTCCCCAGTCACACCGACACTCACTCCCCATCCCAGACCGACACTCACTCCCCATCCCAGTCACACCGACACTCACTCCCCCATCCCCCAGTGACACCGACACTCACTCCCCGTCCCCAGTGACACCGACACTCACTCCCCATCCCCAGTCGACACCGACACTCACTCCCCAGTCCCCAGTCACACCGACACTCACTCCCCGTCCCCAGTGACACCGACACTCACTCCCCATCCCCAGTCACACCGACACTCACTCCCCATCCCCAGTCACACCGACACTCACTCCCGTCCCCAGTCACACCGACACTCACTCCCCATCCCAGTGACACCGACACTCACTCCCCATCCCCAGTCACACCGACACTCACTCCCCATCCCCAGTCACACCGACACTCACTCCCCGTCCCCAGTCACACCGACACTCACTCCCCATCCCCAGTCACACCGACACTCACTCCCCATCCCCAGTGCACACCGACACTCACTCCCCGTCCCCAGTCACACCGACACTCACCTCCCCATCCCCAGTGACACCGACACTCACTCCCCATCCCGCAGTCACACCGACACTCACTCCCCGTCCCCAGTCACACCGACACTCACTCCCCGTCCCCAGTCACACCGACACTCACTCCCCATCCCCCAGTGACACCGACACTCACTCCCCATCCCCAGTCACACCGACACTCACTCCACATCCCCAGTCACACCGACACTCACTCCCCGTCCCCCAGTGACACCGACACTCACTCCCCGTCCCCCAGTGACACCGACACTCACTCCCCGTCCCCAGTCACACCGACACTCACTCCCC